>NC_022025.1:93197-102475 GCF_000317375.1 Microtus ochrogaster
AGGACAGGCTCCAAAGCCACAGAGAAACCCTGTCTCGAAAAACCAAAACCAAAAAAAAAAAAAAAAGCACTGAGGAAAGTTTTCACTTCCACCAATGGAGAATAATTCATACTTCTTCCATCAGCTGTATCTACTCGTATACGAAAATACCTTTGATCTTTTACCTACGGGTAGGCTGTATAAATATATGCACTTCATTCACAAGTGAACATACCCAGGAAAGAAGGAGGAAAGACAACCAACACTCTCAGAAGCGAGGAGTCCCACGGTGTATTTCCAGAAGACAGTTGGAGCTACATCTTCTGAGCCTGCTTAATACTAAGGCCTGGGAAGTGCAAAGTTACAGAATGGCCTGCTAAGAGGATGTTGGGAGGGAGGGCGACTAAACATACTTACTGTTCTTAAAGAAATAATAGTTTCCAAAAAAAAATGCTACCATCCTACCTTAGAGTAGCTTACAGAATAATAACAGAACCTGCAACGAACAGAGTACCACTAATTTGAGATTATCATTTGCTTTCTACAATGCCTTGAAAAGCAGTGAATACATGAAGACACATGACAGCAATTGTTCAATCCCTGACAGTATAAAAATTATATTTTAACCTAATTTCTGGAACGTTCTGCAGAAGTAGCCTAAAAAACAAACTAAAATGTAACGGGGAAAAGTCTAGTGAAATAGTAATCAAAACACTAAGAAATTAACAGTATCCAAAGTATACTAACTAAAAATTCAAATGTCTCCACATCTGTTATTCAGATTTACAAGTAAAGCTTTCCTGGAATGGGTCGTTGCAATACAAGATTTTTCAAGGTGCCTTTCCATATAAAAGGAGCTTGTGGGTATTCCCACAAGCTTTTCAGGAGCTGCTTCATCAGAGCTCCAGCTCCAATTACCTCCAACTCCAACATCAAGGTAAGAACAGTTCCCATAAACAAGGACAGGAATGAGGGTACAGAGGAGCATTCATTCTTTTTTGTTTGGGGGGTAAAACCAACCAACATAAAGGTCGTCCAACGATGTCATCTGCACCTATCCTCCTCATCCATGACAATCCTGCAAAGCACTTTTAACCTCTTCGCTCCGCTCCTTGGTCCTTCAGGTCCTCGGAGTCTGAGGAATCCGAAGTTTCTCACATCTCAACCCCGGTTGCGGAGGCATTGAGCTCCGGATTCTACAGGAGATGAAGGAGGACACGAATCTTTAGAGGGCAGAGGGACGAGGCCCTGCGGAAACCCGGAGGCTTGCAAACTCGTGAGCAAGAGAAACCCCGCGGATGGAGAGGCTGCTGTGTCTGTTCCGGGATGGGGACAGAAGGGACGACGGACACACTAGCTCTAAGAGACGCGGAAGGGCCGTGACTCCGACTTACGGTTCCTTCTCCCGGCGGGGACCGGCTGGATCCCGCAGGCTGCAGGTCTCCGCCGCCGCAGCCGCCTCCCTCTCGCCCCGCCGAGCCGCGGTGACCTCGTCGGGTCCACTGCTCGCCCTGTCCACCTGGAGCCGGAGGATGCGCGCTGGAGGCCGCGGGAAGCGCTGCGCGAGCCCGACCCCGGGCGAGCTCACACCGGGCGGGCGCCCCATCCTCCCCGGCTGCGCCCCGCTCTCAGGACCAGAGGAGGGGCCGTGGCGCCGGCCGCCGGCGCTCGGTCAAGTCCAGCGCCTGTTCGTGCGCGCCCAGCCGCGGCCCCCGAATTCCCCTAGCCAGCCTCGGGCTCCGCCGCCGCCCAGAGTGCACGGTGGCCACTGTCCGCTCCAGACGGCCGCGAGTGGCGCGGACCCGCACGACCGCGGCCCCCGCAGAGCGACCCGGAGGGTTTGCCGCCGCGCACCTGGAGCAGGATGGGGCGTAACCCCGGAAGTCATTTCCCGACGCCTGTGCGCGTAGCGGGGAGGTGCGGGCTGCGGTCTTCGGAGTCCCAAGTCCGTGGAGGTTGAAGGGCGACGGGGCCGAGGAAGGGGAAGGACGGTGGAGAGCAGGAGCCCAGACCCGAACTCCCGGGGCGGCGGCTCCTGCTGACCACCGAGGGGCTTCCTGCAGCCCCTGGTCCTCTTAGAAAGGCAGAGGAATAAGACCGCGGCGGCCCCTCAAAGCGTCTTCTTGTCATGAGTTGATTGAAACAAGAATTAGTTTACTTTAAATGAACAGCTACTTCACTTCTTCTGCAGGTGATTTCTAGAAAGCATTGTTTTCTGTAATCGCCATGTATTTTGTACAGTGTCTCTACAGTCCAATGCCTTTTAAAGAAGATTGCGGTCTTTAAGGCATCCATAAAACTTACCGTTTATACTTTATTATGTTTTAGTCGTTTATCGAAGATGAAAATAATTGCTAAACAGGAATTTTTGAGAAATGCCTCTTTTTCACTTTCTGTAAGCAGCTCTTCTGCATGTAGTGGCTTTTCAGGATGATCTAATTAAAATGTTTGAACTGAAAAAATCCCATGGACTTTAGAATGAAAATGAATTTTTTTACTCAAATCTTGAAGTAAAATGAAATGTCTTCATCCTAATGTTTCAGTGTAAATTCATCGAAATACCTTAGTTTCTTTGATAAAAAATCGATGAAAACTTCTGTAATTAAAAATTTTTTAATTGAAAAAATATTTGTGAAGAATACTTGTTAAGCTCTTATACTAAATTTTATTGAAATGCTATAACTAACCGGTATTTTATTTTATTTTATTTTATTTTATTTTATTTTTTTTCGAGACAGGGTTTCTCTGTGGTTTTGGAGCCTGTCCTGGAACTAGCTCTGTAGACCAGGCTGGTCTCGAACTCACAGAGATCCGCCTGCCGAGTGCTGGGATTAAAGGCGTGCGCCACCACCGCCCGGCCTAACCGGTATTTTAAAAAAAAAAATTAATTTTGATAAAAATTTAAAATATAAGGCATTTTTTATTTTTTAACTTTAGGAAAGTGAGCTAGGGTATTGAAGGGACATCAGTTGCCTCTGAGAAGAGAGTAAATGTGTATCCTCTCAAGTAGCATTTCAATCCTTTCTGGAAAACGCTTTTTTCTCTCCTGAGAGTTGAAGTAGTAAGGGACTCGTTAAATATGAAAAAAAACATTCTAATGCCTAATGGGCCTTTTAAAAAATCAAAGTTCATGTCAATGTGACTAGAAAAGAAACTCTGGTTGGTTTCTTTTAGAAATTTACTGGCAAATCCCTAAGGGGAACATTTAAAAGTCAAAAGGATAAAGACACTCGATCCAAGAGACGTTTTTTAGTGTAGCTGTGAAAAGGTAATAGCACTTGTCAAAGAGAACCTTCAGCAGTCAGCTATGTAGCTGCAATTCACTTACTTTTTCCAGAACTGACCCGTGGAGACTTAAAAATAATTTGGGGCATGGGGTGGGGAGGGTTACGTACACCGACACAGTAAATATATTTAGAAGAAAAGCTATTGATCACCTAGGGAAATTGACAACAGAAATGGAAAAGATTTTTTTTTTTTTTTTTGTCTACTGACTAAATGGTTCAGATCTATGATGGGCATCTCCAAAGATAGTTATAAACCCTAGGTTCGGTCATGCAAATGTCTAAATCAATGTTTTCTCACTTGAAGTTATAGAGTGTCAGTAGGTATGAAGTAGCCAGCTACTTCCAGCTTCCAAACTTAACATTATTTGTACACTTTATGGAAAATAAGAGTACATTATTCTGAACCACTGTTTTGGGTTATTGTTTATTTTATAAGATAACTTTTTAAGCCCCAAAGACAGATTCTTGATGATGAAGATAAGATTCTCTGGCTTGCCGGGCGATGGTGGCGCACGCCTTTAATCCCAGCACTCGGGAGGCAGAGGCAGGCGGATCTCTGTGAGTTCGAGACCAGCCTGGTCTACAGAGCTAGTTCCAGGACAGGCTCCAAAGCCACAGAGAAACCCTGTCTCGAAAAAAAAAAAAAAAAACCAAAAAAAAAAAAAGATTCTCTGGCTTGCCTTTTAGGTATTATATACTATAAGTTATAAAAATCAACATCTTACAATTGTTTTGCAAAGTGAATATTTAAGAAACGAAAGCTGTTGAACTGGGTGTAATGCTATTTTTTTTTTACCTTGCCACTAGTTAAGTCATTTACTCTTCCAAGGACATTTTTGTTTGTTTTATAAAGCAATGGGAAATTCAGAAAACATAGAATATGCATATGTTGCAGTTATCCGTCCAAAGAATACTGCCAGTCTCAACTCTCAGGAATATACAGTTATATCCTATGAAGTGAGGAAATTTAATAATATTTGATTCTTACTGTTGAATGTCATTCTGTAATACCATTTGATATAAAGTTTTATGAGCATATGCTGCAATTATTTTTGTTTTGTTTTGTTTTTTCAAGACAGGGTTTCTCTGTAGGTTTGGAGCCTGTCCTGGAACTAGCTCTTCTAGACCAGGTTGGCCTCGAACTCACAGAGATCTGCCTGCCTCTGCCTCCCGAGTGCTGGGATTAAAGGCATGCGCCACCACTGCCTAGCTGCTGCAATTGTTATTAATAAGCTAGTTAGTCTAGATCTCCACCTAACTGTATTTTTTCTGTTGCATACCTTTCAATAATTTCGCATTCATTTACATGTGTAGATTATTAAATAGAAAGTTATTTAAGGGGCTGAGATATAGATCTGTAGCATGCATAAAAGTCTTGAGTTTGATTCCCGTCACTGCATAAAACCAAGCGGATGGATCTTGATTGCATGGGGACTTGAGGCCAAACTGGCCTGTGTGAGACCTATTAATAGCCTAAAAGTAGATATAATGTAATCTGGCCAAGAAAATGTCTGTTGTAGTTCTAAAATCCTCTGCCCAATAATATTGTTGATGGGATTTACAGAGCAATTATAAAATTTGTAATTGAGTTTTGATGTCCTGGAATAATAGAAAACACTGTGAGTTTCAGTGCAGGTCTTGTAGCTAATTCATTTTGAGACTTTAGGTGAATCTTTAAGAGTTAAAATTTCACTATATGTAAATGGAGACAATATTATTCCATGCTTTCAATTGATTCATAGTATAGAGAGAACTCAGGTGCTTTACCAACCGTAGAGTGTTGGCCTCATGTAAGATAGTAATGCGTCTGATAAAAACTCAGTGACCCATTAGAGGCATCCATCAGCCTGCTGCTTGTAGTGGCATTTTACATGTGTTTTAATAAATGAAACTTGTCTGAAGGTCAGAAAAGTAAAACAGCCCAACAGGCCAGATTTATAGACCAGGCAGCAATGACATATGCCTTTAATCCCAGTAGCCACACTTGTTGCCATAGAAACTGGCTGCTTTGCTCTTCTGAACTTGAGGTTGAACTCCAATTTCAGTCTCTGAGTTTGTATTAATTGTGCTTCAGGGGGCTGGAGAGATGGCTCAGTGGTTAAGAGCATTGCCTGCTCTTCCGAAGGTCCTGAGTTCAATTCTCAGCAACCACATGGTGGCTCACAACCATCTGTAATGAGGTCTGGTGCCCTCTTCTGGCCTGCAGACATACAGAATATTGTATACATAATAAATATTAAAAAAAATAATTGTGCTTCAGCTGCTTCGTGTATTTGCACCATTTTGGTGGCCAGCTCTAGCATGCAAGATCCATGTTTCTAAGTATTCTCAAGCTTAAAAAACATCTAGAATTTTAAAAGATGTTAGAAATCTTAATACATTTTGCAACATTTTTGAGATTATAAAGATTATAAATGCTGGGACCAGAGGGCTGGTTTAGTGATTAAAAGTGCTTGCTATGCAATCCTGATGCCCTGAGTTTGCTCCCTGGAGCCCACATAAAAACAGGCAAAAAGCCTCTAGATGGCCAGCATTGCAGTTGTGAGTTTGGGAAGTGGAGACAGTAGAATGAGTCAACCAAAGCCTCACGGGCCAGCTCTCCTGGAGTGCTGCACAAGCAGAAAACAAGACACATTGTGTCCACAAGGTGCAAAACAAGAGCCATCTCCCAAAAGTTGTTCCCTGATCTACACACAAACACACTAAATAAAATTTAAGATATTAAATGCTGTATTTATCAGAGTGGACAAGTCACAGAGCTGGCTGTCATTGAATCCAGGCTTTCTAATTGCAAACAGAACAATTTTTGTTATATTTCACAAATTTTAAGAACATGCTCTACATTAAGAACATGTATTTGTAAACTATGTAATGGAATAATTTCTTTGTTTTTCTTTTTCAGATATTACTAAACATTCATATACTCCTGGATGCCCAGTTCTTTACTGCTTACAAGATCTGATGTGAGTTTGTAGTGAATCCAGTACTCACTGTGGAACACTTACAGCCAGGATGTTAATAGCTTTGGATAAGTAAGAAACACATTAAGAATATTTTTAATCAATCATAATTGAAATTAGTCTGAGGTACACTTGTGAAAAAAATTAATGAAAAATGCCCTATTATATTGAAATGTTCAGTTTTCTATTATAAGGATGAAAATCCACCAAGTGAGATTGCCTTGCCTACTTAGAGGATGTTAATTTTATCTTTCCAAAATAATAAACACTTCCCAGATTTCAGGATCAAGTTTCTTCTCTTATGAGGTCACCATAGTAGTTTCTCTTCTCAGTGAATAGTAATAGTCTGTCTTCTGGGTAATATCACATCTCAAGAGGCCCAGTACAGAAGTACTTCATATTTCCTAAAAGTGCTTATGATTATAATGGCATAGGCATTATAGAATAATTGCTGTGTCTATTGACAAAGCTTTTATTAAGTACTTAACACTAAACATGTTTTAAAGCTGGACATACTAGAACGTGTCATATGTCAAAGTTCTAGAGTAATCTGCCTTTGTCAACTTCACTTTTGACTTTTTCCTCTCTGCCAGGTGGCTAGATGAACGCCATGCCCAGTCTCACTTTATTCCAGCTTTGTTCTGACCTTCTCCCCTTGAGTGGATAAAGACAGATGTTATAAGCCGTGCATATGCTGCTGAGTCAGGTCAGACAGAAAACTCACTGCATATGGGCTCTAGTGCTTCAGAACACAAACCGGCTAAGAGATTCAGTTTGACTCTGGATTCAAAAGACATTTCGAATATGGTTTGTCCTAACAAATATGTATTGGTTGTCATTGTAGATATTAAAATAGTACCAGCGTTTTATTTATATATTTGAAAATCAAGTATATGAAACTTTTAAGGCGTTTTTATTTTGTTGTTGTTTTTTTTTTCTTATCTTGGTAGATAAAGTGGTAATAAGTCCATACTTGGTCTAGAAGCTCCAGACTACTCAAAAACCCAAATTCCCAGACAGGAAAACTGGCAGTGAAGCATGAGCAGTGTCATGGAAGACAAGTACTGTTTTGGCTTCACTCTAACTGGCTCTCATAACTTGATGTTGAAATATATGTAGGCAGTAAGTGAGCAGTGTGGTCACAAGCCGACAGCCGCACAGTGATAGGTTCTCTTCATAGATGGATCACTTCTGTTTTGACGTAATGTGAGTTTCCACAATGTTTATACTGTCTTAATTTCTTTTTTATGATTAGAGAACGGCAATGGGTTGATGACTTTCCTTTGCATCAAAATGCCTATGAAGGAGATTCAGAATTACTAAGCCATCTTCTCAGTAAGGGATTTTCAGTCAACCAACTAGATAATGACTACTGGGTATGCGTGCTGGTAACTAGATTATTCTTTTTAGGAAAATTGAGTTCATAATATTATTTTTTCTAAGAAAACTGTTCTCATTCCAGGCAGCATCTGTGCCATGTTTGTCTTTTGAGCATTCTATTCTGATATTTTGATAACTGTGTGTGTGCTACTGTTCATAATTGCCAAGTCTGCCACAAGTAAAGCTGGCAGTCTTCTCAGCCACAGCAAGCCGTACGGTAAGATGGCCAATAGTTAGGACATGGCAGTGCAAACTGTGATATTGCCCTTCCTGATACTCGTGTTCGGTATTACACTGGTTTATTCTTTATTAAACATCAATTTAAATTTGACGTTTGTTAAGTACATGGGATGAGCCTGTATCATGTTAGAAAATTACCCACTAGATGCATGATGTGAAAGACAAATTAAATAAAGTAAAAATTAAAAAGTAAAAATAATATTATCCATTTAGATCTTTCAGAATCTAAGGTGTCAAGAAGCCTAGCAAACCCTTCTTCAGAGATTCTTAGAATCACTCCCTTCTGTTTTATCAGATGTAAGGTTGGAACACAGCTGGGGTTTGTTCTCTGTGCTCATGCCCAGTGTATACACCTCTTGGCACTGTTCCTCTTCTCACATAATAATGCTGCTTGGCTGAACTGAGTTCTTACTTCATGGTATAATGAACTGTTGGAGACTGTTGTCCACAGACATCATCATTTCATTTTTGTGAGATTGCTTGTAATGCTTTGAGTGATCTTAACTTTTGTAGAGAATACTACATTCTTTTGTTGAGAATTCTCTGTTTATATATGTATCCCATTTTAACTGGATTATTTGGTATTTTGATGTCTAGTTTCTAGAGTTCTGAGATCAGCCCTCTCTCTGATATATGGTTGGTAAAGCTATTTTCCCATTCTGTAGGCTGTCATTTTGTCTTATATACCATATCCTTTGCCTTACATTAGCTTCTCAGTTTAAAGAGTTTCCATTTATTAATTGTTGCTCTCAGTGTCTGTGCTACTGGGGTTATTATATTTAGGATGTGGTCACCCTGTGTCTATGCATTCAAGTTTTCTTACTTTCTCTTCTATCTGTGGTTAGTTTTATGTTGAGGTTTTTGATCCAGTTGGCCTTATTTTGTCCATGACAATAGATATTCTTCTATATGTTGACATCCAGTTATGTGATGTGGGAGTGTCATATATCAACCTGTTGATTTCATTGGTTAAGCAATAAAGAAACTCCTTGGCCCTCATAGGTTAAAACATAGGTGGCAGGAGTAAACAGAACAGAATGCTGGGAGAACGAAGCTGAGTAAAGGAGTCGCTATGATTCTCCTGCTCCAGGCAGATGCAGGTTAAGATCATTCCTGGTAAGCCAGCTTGTGGGCTACACAGATTAATAGAAATGGGTTAGATCAATATGTAAGAGCAAGCCAATAAGAGGCTGGAACTAATGGGTCAAGCAGTGATTAAAAGACTACAGTTTCCGTGTAATTATTTCGGGTATAAAGCTAGCTGTGCAGGCGGCTGGGTGCTGGGGACGCAGCTCTGCCGCTCCTATTTCAACAGTTATGTTTCAAAACATGTCATGAACAGCACAGACATTAAGGGCCTCATTGAATAAATGGGACCTCCTGAGACTGAGAAGCTTCTGTAAAGCAAAGGACACTGTCACTAAGACAAAAA
>NC_022025.1:103685-108189 GCF_000317375.1 Microtus ochrogaster
CTGATGGCTCTTCAAGCTGATGAGGGAGAGGGACTTGATCGGGGGAGGGGGAGGGAAATGGGAGGCGGTAGCGGGGAGGAGGCAGAAATCCTCAATAAATAAATAAATTTAAAAAAAAAATGTCATGAAGCTTCTAAAAAACTCCATCCTATTCCTTTGTTCTCAGAAAATTGGAGTTTGGGGAGATACACTAGAAGTGCACCCTTACTAGCTGGAACCCAACAGCTATTATTTAAGATTTGGCCTAGAACATTTATCACCTTAGGCGTCAGTGCAAACATCTGGAGATGCATATTCCAGCCCTGAGAAAGGGGGTGCCTAATATTTTTGTCATTGATTTATAGTAATGTTCTCTTTAGGTAATCTTCCATAAAAATGATTGCACATTGTTTTTGTTATGAAGCAAAAGGGTGAATGCCATCTGTAGAGCTTCGTTTAATTGGCAGAATGTTCCAACTGTTTAATTTTAAGCATGAAAAGTCTTAAGAATTTCCAAAACGCTACAAACCATTCAGTCTTATTAAGAAATCACACTTTGGCTTATTTATATTTTTAGTACTTCTGAAGCTTGGCCTATTACATAAGAACTCAGGTGACACTCGTGCATTTTGTGTCAAAGAAGTTGCAGCTCTTAGGAAGGCATATTCTTAACGTGCTCAGATCACATTTTTTTGGTGTTGTTTTATATTCATTTGCCAATATTGCTATCGTTTAGGGAGGTGCTTCCTCATATTAGGGAAAAGGAAATGCAAAAAAAAAACCCCATTCATTCTGAGCATCTCATAGTGAAATATTGCTGTAAAAATTCTTCTTAGAACATCTGTAATAAATGCTTTCCCCGATTTAAGTAACTTCATTTCCTGGTCAGATATGTGCTAAAGGTTTGGGAGTGTGGATGGCTCTTCCTGTTCCCTCGTGTCGTTCTCCTTGAAGTAGCCTTCTTAGGCACGGCTAGTGCATCTTTAATTTTGGAGGACTGCACGCTGCCTTTCCCCCGCACCAGCTGTGCACAAGCACCCCACTTTCTTTAATCCTCAATGCTTGTTCTGCTCGCTGTTTTGATTGGAGACATGGGTTTTGTGATGAGCAGGACACTTGTTTTATTGGTGGGAGAGTTTTGTTTTATTGGTGGGAGAGTTTCCAAACCGTGTCTCACTCTGTCGCCTAGGCTAGCTTGAAACTTACTCTGTAGCCTAGGCTAGACTATTCACAGGAGTCCTTCTGCCTCAGTTTACCCCCAGCTGGATTGTATGTCTAAGTCCCCATGCTCAGCTGTTACTGTGGATTTCATCTGCATTTCTAATAGTGGTGTTGCCCTTCTCATGAGCTCCTTAGCCACCTGTCTTTGCTGAAGAGCATTTACCTTTGCCCAGCTTTTAACCAATGTCCACTTTCTTGTCCCTTTTGCCTCCCTGTAGGACTGTGCTTCTGGGTACCACAGAGGGAAAACTCCCAGAAAGCGGTGCCTGGGGACCACGCCCTCTGCTGGCTCCTTGTGTGCCCTGCAGTTTCAGCAACCACAGCGATGTCTGTGACCTGGAAACTGGGCAGTGTCTGGTATGTTTGCTTGTATAGGAACTGACCTCATTTTACAATGAGTGATCAGCATGACCTGAAAGACAGCCAGGAACCAGGCAGACCCTCCAGCTGGTCCTTGCCACATGGCTGCCGCCATCGCAGTCTCAAAGACATTGAAACCTCCTCCTCCTCCTGTCACGGGGAAACTGGCAGGGTTTGTGTCTGTGTCTCCCTCAGCCATGGATGCCTCCCTCACTCTAGTCCTCAGTTTCTCTGCTACTCTCTGGGGTGGCTGGTTGCCATACTAGTCAGCCATACAGACAGGCAGCGGTAGCACACCTTTAATCCCAGCAGCCATACTAGTTAGCCATAGAGGCTGGGGGAGAGTGGTGCTAGCCTTTAACCCCAGCACTAGAATATAAGATGGGAGGAGACAGGTCTCAGCTCAGTCTCAGGCTGAGGATTCGTGGGAGCAGGACCACCCATTTCAGTCCGGGGTCGAGATAAGAGCCCCGGGATGGCTGCTTTAGTTTTCTGATCTCCAGGTTGAGCCCCAGTATCTGTCTCTGGGTTTTTATCATTCGTGCTACAGTGGGCTCTTCATTTCGTTTGCGAAAGGGATGATGGCCTCTGGGCAGAGCTGGTGCGTGGGTTCCTGGTTGGTGCAGACTGCCCTGTCTGTACCTACTGTCCCCTTTTCATAGGTGCTCTACAGGCTATCATGGCAACCCTCGTGCAGCAGGTGGCAGCTGCCAGAAGTGTGACTGTCACCCCCAAGGCTCTGTCCACAGTGACTGTGACCGCACATCTGGGCAATGTGTTTGCAAGCCAGGAGCCACGGGACTCCACTGTGAGGAATGCCGGCCAAGACACATCTTGACGGAGAGCGACTGTGTGTGTAGGTGACTCTCCTGTATCTTATGTTAGGTCTTCCTTGCTGACCTGGCTGTGACACCCACGGGCTCAGTGGGGTACCACAAATCTCACTGTACTTTACACTTTATTGCAATTCCTTGAATTAAACCTTTAATTGTGCACAGATAAGACAACACAACTTGGATTGTGTAGAGTCTTGTGTGATGGTCCAGGCTGACTCCAAACATCACAGTTCTGCTTCACTTTCCTGTTTATTGACTGGGATTACAGAAACATGTACTACACCCAGCTAATAACTTTTATTTCAGAATTTAGCTGTATCAATACCTCCTTTTACTGAAACCACGGAAGAACCAGTGTGGAAGAGGTGTTGTCATTTATGTTGACCATATTTTGGGTCTCTATAGATTTCTCCAGTTCTGATGGATGTCGAGTACAGGGGAAAGTCATTTGGGTGTCTTCTTTGTGGGTGATGGGAGAGGGTTAGAGGGGATGAGTATCAGGGAATCTGTGACTGTTGTAAGCAAGCACTCCCTCAGGTGTGTTCTTCCCTGCTCTCTGCTGGAGGAGGAAGTACTGGCTCACTCTGAGACCGTGGGGGTGGACTTTGGAGGGGATACCGAGACAGCTTGTAGTCAGGCCCAATTCTAGATGAGCCGTGGCACTGTAAAGGTTCAAGTGGTGGGAAGGCATGATGCCTCGGCCACTCTGAGGCTCGGCTCCTCCTTTCCCTGTGACTTTGCTGAGTTTCAGTTACTATAGGAGAATTGCAGCTCCCCTGCAGCTGGAGTGAGAATGAGGTGTGTGGTGCCTGGAGCCCACTGTGTGTTCTCTTTATAACACCGTGACTCAGTTGCTCAGTGATCAAAGGCTATTTGCGTTAGCTTTTGTTTTCTCCCCGTTTTCTCTTCAAGCCTTGATGATGAGTATGTGGGCGCCTCGCTGAATGACCTGGATACTATTGGCGACGCTGTTCTGTCTCTGAACCTCATTGGCGTTTTTTCTGCTCCATTTGGGACTTTGTCAAGTCTGGAAAACAGCTAAATATTTCCAGGTAGGTACTAAGGGTGTGGAGATGGTGGATAGAAACACCTGTTTCTGAGAGAGAAGGAGTATGGGGGTGGTCATTTGTCTGCCCTGCCTTTCGATCCCCCATGGGTGTCAAGTGACAGTGTCTTCATCGCAGACCTCACTGGGGTCTCTGGGGAGCTCTGATGGAGCTGCTTCTTGGACACCTCATTGGGCTTTCTGCCCACGGATTTTGTCCCATCATCTGGAAATCAGCAGCAGCCCTCCTCCCTCTTTGACAGACCTTTGGGTATTTGAGAAAGCTATTTAGATACAAAAACTAGGAATAAATCTGTCTCATATCCTCTTTAGTGCTGGTTTATGCCAAACATGAGTATTTTCTGTTACGTGTTGCTATTTTAACTGGAGTTCAAGGATACAGAAATAGTCCTCCTCTAAAGACGGTTAAAGTATCAAAGGGTCAACCTTTTGTGTTTTATCAAAAGATCGGACCAAAAGGAGAGTAAAGTTAAGAAATTGAATCATAGTCAGTACCTTCTCTGGAATGTTAATTTAATTGGAAAATATTGCTAAATTATACTTTTTATCTTCACATTACAACTTAAAATAAACCACCATGACATGCAGTAAGACAATGGATGGTCCTTACTAAATATTATTTTACAGAAAGAGGCCCTTCTTGTGCGTGCTCACCCCCAACACAGTTACACTCCACACATACACACTCACATTCACACACACACTCACATTCACTCACATACATTCATGCTCATTCAGACACACTCATACTCACATTCAAACTCACATACACTCAACAGTCACACTCACACTCATTCACACACACACATGCACTCACACACACTCAACAATCACACATTCACACACTCACTTTCAGACACACTGATGCTCTTACTCACACTCACATTCACTCATATACGCACATTCAGACATACTCATACTCATTCAAATTCTCATACACTCACACATTCATATACACACTCACACTCACATTCAAACACACGCTCATATACACACACACTCATACACTGGTGCTGAGGAGGAGCTTATGGATTCCAGGAAA
>NC_022025.1:108355-111538 GCF_000317375.1 Microtus ochrogaster
TCTGCCTCCCAAGTGCTGGGATTAAAGGCTCGCGCCACCATCGCCCGGCTTTATTGCCTTGTTTTAAAAATATTCTGATATCAGAAAATGTAATTTTCTCATTGTCAACAAATTGGTACTGAAACAATCTGTTTTGTTTTGCCGCTGTTTTGTGTTTAGCCAACAACTTAAGTTTGGAAAAGCTGTTTCCTATGAAAAACTGGAGAAACTAGGAGAAGGACCTTATGCAACGGTCTAAAAAGGGAAAAGCAAGTAAGTTAAATATTTAAAGAACAAGTCAAGGGAGAGAGGGCAGCTGTGAGGTCTAGGAGTCTGAATGGCAGCGGGGTCGCGCCTGCGTCCCATGCACCAGGCCTTGGGCCAGAGGAGTCGAGACTCTGGGGCTGCACCACGCCTTGGGAACTTGTCGCGCCCTGGGAACTTGTCGCTCAGGCCTCTCCCGCAGCGACCCGTGCCTCCTTCATCCGGGCACCACCTCCCTTACAAAGGAGGGCTAGGGCGAATGAGGTGGGCAGCGGCACGGGGGAGAGGGCTGGGGGGGGGGGGCAGGGCGGAGGGAATGGCGGCCGCCCTGGGTACCACCTAACACGCACCCGCGCTCCTGGCCTCCGCCCAGGCCAGTCGCCCGCGGCCCTCAAGGAGGCAGAGGAGCAGGCGGAGTTCTTCCCCGGTGCGGCGCGCCCTCGCTGCTTTCGTCTGCACTGCGCACGCTGGACCAGTTTCGCGAAGTTGCCTGGGCCCTGAACAGCCCAGATGCGGGACCTCAATGAGCCACAGCCAAGCGGGAAGATTGGCAGGATGAAGAACTTTGTCAGAGAGTTTCAGCAGCATCGGTGAGTGCTTTCTCTTCCCACCCCACCCCAGTGTGCTGCCAGCTGTCCCCAGGCTTACTCCCTAGGCTCAGCGTGTTCCTTGCTCCTAACACCTGCCAGGCAGCTGCCACCTCTGGGCGAACTGTGGACCAGGGATGGAGGGGGATGTCGCTCGGAGAGCCGCCCCCTCTTCCACAGGATCTGGGCTTCATTTATGGACCGTCCCAAGCCTTGAATTTGGGTTCCTCCTCTCAGCCACTAGTATCTTTTGCACCAGCAGTGGACCGCGAGGGGACACCCGGTCCTCACCACCATCGGGGGTTCTGCGGCCACCCAGGTTACTTGTTATTTTTAAAGCACTTTGGTATTAGGTGTTTAACCAGTAATTTAGCTTTGAGAATCGCTGAAACGTTGACGTGTGCCTGAAGCTATTTAACATAGCCAACCTAAAGGAAGTGGGACAGATACCTTGAGACCTTTTGTTCCCTACTTCGGGTCCTATAAATGGAGGTTTGGGTGTTCAGTTCTTAGGACGCTGAACCTTCCAGCTGCTGTAGAGAAATGTGAGCTATGAAGTTGTGGGGACTCTATGAATCAGTCTCCTGAACTGCTGCAGTAGTACAGTTCAGAGTATTGTCTTTGAGAAAGAGCAACGGACTTAACAAAGAACAAACAAACAACAAAATCAGGGAATGTTTAGGATACTTAAAAAGATAGATCCGTGTTCTAGGGAAGAGCAAGATAACAACAGTGTCGTGTGGAATGGGTTTGTTAATCTTGAGGTTTACTGGCAGGAAGTGCGCCTCTTAACCTGGAGGTGTAGCTGCCTCCTAAACTGTCACAACTTTCTTTGGCACAATTAACTGTGCCAAGCAAGGGATTCCCACAGAGCCTCAGACAAACCTATCAGAGTGTCCAAGCGTACCTTCTGGCCTTTAGTTCGCTGTGATCATGTCCATGAAAGTGTTAATTAATCATAAACAAGCTAATTCCTTAAAACCCTGATGTGCCAGTAAATGTTAGCTGTCTGTCCATGCATGTGAACTGTCTTCAAATGAAAGTAAACATTTAGTCAAGCTTATTACTGTTAATAATTATTATTATTACCATTATTTTGGTCCAATTCGTTAATATTATTTCTGAGAACACTAAGTTATGTGCAGAAGGCAGATTAATCCAGCCTTTCCATATTGTGTTTGAATGCACACAGACTCACTCTTCTGGATTAGGCATTCCAGTGTGGAGTCTTCCATTGAAATCAAGTTCAAGGCCCAGAGGAGTGGAGAGTGAGCTGTGGAGTCCTGTGTGTTATTCACAAGGATGTTTCCGTGCTGGGCCCAAATCACCGCCCATGCGGGTTCTGGAGTCCATTAGGGCCTGTGCTAAAGTGCATCAACTAGATGTTTACTAATGCTAACGATTCCGTTGGAGCCCCTCCAGTTTTGTGTTAAATAATTCATTGCAGTTGAGTCTCAGTAAGAAACCAAGGGTATTAATAGAGAAATACTGTATGTCGAAATAATTTTAGGGTTTGATGGCCAATCACTAAAATTTGGGGTAACTGCAATATTGGCAAATGGGTATTATAGTTAATTGGGCTTCCTAGATTATTGAGATTTAGTGATGGGAAAACTCCTTTTGAATCGAACTCTTCTCACAAATGCTTTCTATGATTATGTGGGGATTACATGCAGGCTTCAGGAAATAGTATAGCTCGGTAAAGGAAACACGTCATGTCATGTGACTCAGATGAGAGATCATACTGTGGTGTATTGTGGAAGAAATTATTGGCATTTTTAAGTGATTTTAATGTTGGGTGTGCACCAGAGCCAGGGTGTTTATTAGAAACAGCACTGCTGAATGCGTATTGTTCTCCTCTGCTTTTCTTCACACTCAGAGGCAGTGAACTTATTCTGATGTCTGAACGAGTTTTTGAGGAGCTGAAGGCAATGGAATGAGAGTTTGTGCAGGGAATGTGGCCTGTGTATCAGATGGGGTTCCTGGTGTTGCCAGTCTGAGCTCAGTGACCTTGGATAGGTCCCTTAACTTTTCTGAGTCTCAGTTTTCAATCTGTTTGTTGGCATTTAGTGAAATAACGATTCGATGTCTTGTGTGACATGCAGTGTGGACTCAATAAATGTCTGCACTGTGTTGTCATCATCAGGCCCTAGACCATACTGCGTGAAAGCAAGGAAAAGAGAAGCACTGACAGATTTGTCCTATAGCAGCCGGAAATCTGGGTAGAATTGGACCGAGCTGGGCCTGGCCATCTCTTGTCCCGCTCGACTTGGGCAACCAGTAATCCTCTTAAAGGCCTGCATTCTCACACATCATAGATGATGCTAACTTGGTTACCATCTTCCCCAAACAT
>NC_022025.1:111837-112922 GCF_000317375.1 Microtus ochrogaster
TCCATTTCACAGTGAGTGTTCACAGCTTCCTGCTCAGTGACGTCAGTGTGGTCACTATTTAGGAATCGCTGTTCTTGTCTTACACGATTCCCTCCTGTTTCCAACTTAGGTCTTTTAAGCTAGCTGAACAAACAGGAGCTTCATTGTTAGATAGCTGAACTCTGCTACAGCCTGTCTTTCCCCTGGTTCTTTTTCTTTTTCGAGATAGGGTTTCTCACTAGCCCTTGTAACCAGGCTAGCCTCGAACTCCCAGATAGCACCTGCAGCTGCCTCTGGAGGTTGGGATTAAAGGCGTGCTCCACCACCATCAGGCTATTTTTTTTCTAATGTAAGCACTTATAAATTTCCCTTTTAGGACTATGATTAGTACACCCCAGAGGTTATTTTGCTTTGTGCTTTCATTAATTTACAGAAATACTTGGATGTTCTCCTTACGTTATCTTGTGAACCACTCTTTATTTAGTAGTGTGTTATTTCTTTTGCCAAAATTGCCTAATTTCTAAACCTTCATTGTTCCTTATTTCATCACGGTCATCTAAAATCGTGAAGTCATTTGCATTATTATTTGTGAAAAAAATAGGTTGTAAGCAGACCAAGGACCGAGTACTCTGTTTACCAAAGGCCAGGGTAGTCACCTACAGTGATATCCCTGTCACCCAGAGGCAGGACTGTGGGACACACAGGAGTCCTGACTTCTGGAAGTTCCAGGGGGCAGTTTCAGTTTTTGCAGTTGACCTTATTAAAAAGGGACCTCTCCCTCCCTTTGGAGCATTCGCTTTTTGTGTAAATTCGAACCTACCAAGCAATTCCAGAAAGACTGTCCTAAAGTGACCAGGTCCCTGAGGACAGCTAGCATAGGCTTGCACCCTCCCCAACCCCTCTGTACCAGGGACCACAAGGAACCCACAGCAGCAGATGTCTGCATGGCACCCAGCAAGGCTGGCCCTCCATCCAAGCGCCTCTGTGGTGGAGAGAGGCAGTGGAGTCCAGGGGGTGAGAGGCTGCAGGGGCCAGAGCAGGACCAGCTGAGAGAGCACAGGGCAGGTCCTGGAGGGAGGGAGAGAGGGAGGGAGGGAGGGACGGAG
>NC_022025.1:113163-113941 GCF_000317375.1 Microtus ochrogaster
GGGAAGGAGGGAGGGAGGGCAGAGGCCTGTGGAGTTGTGCTGGGGTCCTGACTGCCAGGATACCTTTCCATCTGAGCTGTAACAGTTAGACCTAGCCCACTGGGGGTTGTGATAACCCTGGGCAGGATGCCCTGGGAGGTAGAGGAAGCTGGCCTGGTCAGCCAGTGAAAACAAGAACAAGACTGTCAGCAGCACTCACTCCTCTGAGGTCTCCATTCCATTTGCTACCTCCTGCTTCCGCCCTGGTTGTGTTCCTCCCTTGACTGCCCTTCGGTGATGGTCAGTTATAGTGAGTGTTTTGTTTGTGTTTTTAAAATAAAGCTTGCCCAGAGATCAGAGCTCAGAGCCACCAGAGGCCAGGCAGTGATGGCTCACACCTTTAATCTCATTACTTGGGAGTCCATGCCCTTAAATCCATTACTTGGGTGTCTCCTGCCTTTAAATCCAGCACTAGGGAGGTGGAGATGGGAAGGGATGTGGCTGGGCAGAGAGAGAAATAGGAGGAGAGAGGAGACAAGAGCTCACTGCAGTCTGAGGCTTGGTGGAGACAGATGCATTCTGTAATGCAGGACAGGATCCCCTTCCTTTCTGAGCATAAGAACTCTAGGGCTTGGCCCCTTACTTCCCTGATCCTCAACATTAATCCCTATATCTGACTCTGAGTTTTAATTATTAAGAACAACTAGAATTTGTGTTACAGTAAATGATAGGATGTGTGAGTCAAATAACCCTTCTCCACCCCAAGTTACTTTTCTTGGTGATGTTTGTGACATTAATG
>NC_022025.1:115141-115647 GCF_000317375.1 Microtus ochrogaster
CCACAGGGATGATCCCCAGGTCAAGAATTTCACTGTAGTTGAGGACATGAGCAAAATAGTAGTGAGATGCGTTCCTGGGGATTCTTTAAGACTGGATTCAGGCTGAACTCCCAGTAGTAGAAGGGAAAGAAATGTCAGGAAGCTGTGGTCACAGTCTGAAGAGGACAGGGACCCCTGCACTGAAATGCTGTCAGAACCGGGGGACAAGTGGGACGGGCACAAAGGCTGTCCACACTCAGAAGAAGCTGCCAGAGGGAAAAATACATTGTCTGACTCTTCAAAACTAGCTTGGCCGTTCTCATGGGGAATCCACTGGCTAAAAATCATCTGGATAGACTCCCGAAAGGTAGAAAATTATCAAGGGTCTTGAAAGCACTTTCCCTTCCTTGATGTGACCTGGTCTTCAGCCCTTTAGTGATTGCTCAGGGACTAGAGGAAAATACCTTGAAGCTAGAAGGCACCAGGTAACAGAGAGTGGGCTCCTGGTGAGGACCCTTCCTGCTCTG
>NC_022025.1:115792-121501 GCF_000317375.1 Microtus ochrogaster
CAGAGGTTAAGAGCCCTGGCTGCTCTTCCAGAGGTCCTGAGTTCAATTCCCAGCAACCACATGGTGGCTCAGAACCATCTGTAATGAGATCTAGTGCCCTCTTCTGGCATGCAGGCGAACATGCAGGCAGAACACTATACATAATAAATAAATTTAAAAAAAAAAAACCGACCTTGTCCTCAAAATCTGTCTCTCCCTCCTGAAGGCCCGTCTGGAAACTATTACACTGGTTGAGGGCCTGGCCATTTAATCCGGGAAGATGCCAGTACACATCTCTTTTGAGCTGCATGTAGCAACAGAGCTGTTAAAGGCATGCCTTCATTCTGCAGCCCTCCTTCTGGGGTGCCTTCAGAGGTGGAAGCAGATTAAATCAAGGTGCTGCTCAGGTGACAAGGGCATTGCTTCTGAGAGTTGCTGCATCTCATGCAAAGGGCAGGCGCAGCTGAACACGGGGGAGCTGGGCTCTACCAGGAGAGAACTGGGAGGAATTCCTTTCTGGGAAAATAGAAGTAAACGAAAACAAGGGGACACTTTTATGCAGCAGAGGTACCCATTGCTCAAAATTCAGAGAGGATCCTGCCAAACCTCTACCCGTCATTCTTACTACATCCTCTTCTTAGAATATGGGAGCAGTGAAGGGTCAGTTCTAGCATCTATATCTACTCTTAGAATTGAGTCCAATGTCAGTGGCCTTGAAATTGTAGTCTGTATCCAAGTGGGTGGTTTCAGCTTTGATCTGAGGCAGTATCTGATCGCTGTAATGATCTGTTGAGATTGGTTCACACCTCTTCTTCCTGCAACCGTCAGGATCCTCTCTAGCACGTCCAGTTACTAAGTGAAAATCGATGCCATCGTGATGTGGAGAAGGCAGGCGTGGTTCAGATGCTGTGAGCTTTGGAGAATGGGCATTTCTGATGAAGATGTAGCACAGATCCTTCTCCGTGCTTTCTAGTCATGCGTCCGACAACTTTTCTGGCCACCCGGTTGCCTCTTAGGTGATGATAACGCAGACTGAAAAAGCCAAATGCAATTTGGCCAGTCATGCATAGCACTTTAAATTGATTTTTCAGGCTGTTCATTCAGGGGATGCAGGCCATGAAGCTAGATGGTCAGTGTGGTCCTGTGCAGACAGGTCCTGGTGAAGTCTCACCCCGATATCATGGGGGAGCTGGGGTCAACCTGATGAGTCTCCTTTGGACAACAAAAGAGAATGAAACTTAAGGAGACACTTCCCACCCCTGTGACATTTCCTCGGGTACTCTAAGCAAGTATGACGCTTCAGTGGCCATTTCAGTGAGAATCTCATGTCATTTCTGCTTTAGGAAGGACGTTTGTGAGGGGAGGTGCAGTAATAGACGTACCGAGCTTGGATGCCCAGGAACCACAGCAATGACCAGCATGGCACAATATCTAGCTCCTCGGGGAGTTCCTGAAATGAGCTGTTCTAAGCTGGAACTGGCATCATGGGCTCCAGCTGCCCTTGACTCTCCAAAGCTGAGCCTTGCTCAGGGGAGCATAGCTATAAGTGGGGCTCTTCTGGAGCCTGCAGAGAAGCATGGAGGCACTTGTGTTCTTCTGCCCTGGTGGGACATTAGGCGTGTGCTGTTATGAACACTGGGTGTGGAAAAGACCAGAGGTGGGGTCACTCAGTGGCACTTCCTGTTAAGTGACGACCTGACATAGGAAGGAGGTACTGAGATAGTGGATGCGCAGGGCCAGGGTCTGCCAGCTCGACTGAGGTGGTAGGGTCAACCTCCCAGCCCCTCGTGTACCAATTCTTTGAGTGTTAGTTCTGCCCCCATAATTGTCCTGCGCTACCGTCTCGCCAGCAAGAACGACGCGGCACACTCAGGATCCTTCTGCAGAAAAGCTTTAATGCATCTTGAGAGGGAGAGCATAAGCTTACAGAGCGGAGACCCCAGGGGAAGAAAACCCAGCCCTTAAATAGGTTAATGGTCCTTGCCTAGGATATGTCATTCCCTGACTGGCTGCAGCTCGTCAGCCCTTATGACGCCACGGGAGAGGCAGAGAGCTAGGGATGGAAATTTACCACGCACAGGTGCGCTAACTTGCTTATCGGTTTGGCGCTAATGGATGCAGGCGCCATCCTGTAATGGAGTATGTGGGGGTGGCTCCCCACACATAATCTCATATTTGCAACTATTACAGGATCTGGGAGTTTGGGCTCACTAGGTATGTTTCATTTCCTTCAGGGTTCTTGACCCATGGATGTTGCTAAATATCTCTAATTAGAGGGTCTCCTATTTAGGGCAACTGTTAAAATTTGGTTAATGAGAAATTTAGGTTGCCCAGAGATGTGAACTGGGATGTTACATGTGCCATTGTTTGTGTTCTTTTCAGTCTCTTTCAGGGACCTTCTGAAGGGTGGTTTCCTGTGGTGATAAAATAGAGCACTATACCCAGACTCTAGATAACTGCCTTCCTCCCATCATCCCCTTTCCTCAGAACAAGTTCTGGAGCATTGGAGATCTCAGTCCCACAGCAACCTTGCAGCACAGTGCCAGCTCCACACCGGTAGCAAGGCCAAAGTCTCCCAGCTTTACGTTGCTCTCTGCATCGAGCAGGATGCTGTCCGGCTTCAGGTCTCGATGGACAGTACCATGGTCATGGCAGCCCTTTACGGCTGACACTAGCTGCCCCGGACACTTCCTGCGCCTTTTCCTCAGGCAGCCTGCCCTCTTCCAATATCTGCTTCCTCAGATTTCCTCCCAATGCATGCTCCATCACTGTGAAAGTGTAATTTTCTGTATTTAAAATCTGGGAGAGGTGAATGATGTGTGGGTGTTTAATCATTTTAAGTATCGCCACTTCAGTCATGACTAAATGCTGTTCGTTGTCATTGCCACCATTTTTATTGCCACCAGCATGTAAACTTGGCGATGGCAGGCCAGTGCCACAGTGCCAAGTCCACCCTGGCACATGGTGCACACGCAACACATTTAATTGCCTATCTATGTTTTTATTCCTGGGGAAAGCAGGCCATGAGGCTTGTCGTTACTGGCCGTCTGTCCAGAAACAGTTGTGCCAAAGCCTGAAACCAACAATTAGAATGAAGATACCAATGAATCTTACAGGTCACCAAAATTAGCTCTCTGGTCTGTTGGGACAGAAATGTAGCCCAATCTACAGCCTTTTCTATACAGATACTCATTCTTCAGTCTCAGTGACTATTTTTGAGGTAAAAGCTTGAAATGTTCCAATCACAGCAGTAGTGATTGTCTCCATGTTGGGCCACAGGTACCTTTTTCTTTCTTATGAAAATGCAACTAGCATCCCCCAGCTACTGCTTCAGTGGATCAAAGAGAGAGATTTACTCATTTAGAACTTCTAACCAGCACAGTGGCCTTTGTAGCTGGGTCTTAAGAACCCCAAAATATGTCTGGCCGTTTAAGGATGGGGTGCAGTTAGAACAGGTGTCCTGCAAGGAGACAGTCATTAGCAGATTCTGTCAAGGCCATGTTTACAGCCTTCCATTCTTGTGGCCAGGGGAATAAAGGCAGAAAGATAATAGGGCATGGCGAGCTCTTGGTCGCACTGGCCACACTCTGGGATCTTTTGAGCATGGGGTTTCCATCCTCTCTAGGCAGCAGTGATTGTTGGGAGGCGGGACTAAGCTGCTTTTCTGCCTGTTCACCTCATGGCTTCTTGGGCAACCACTGTGGCGAACAAGCTCCTTATTGATTGGAGATCTCACCCCAGAGTATGGTGTAGGAGGAGGTCCTTCTGCATTCGTGTGGCTGAAGATGGAAGCAGAGAACACTGTGTCCTCCAAGCTAAGGATGATCACGAGGTCTTTGCTGGTGAGATACACAACACAACTGTCCTGTCTGGTGCAGGCTCTTGGCATCAGGGAAGTCTAGCTGATCAATGCAGTATTTCAGTGGGTTGTTTGCTGTCCTGCGCTACCGTCTCGCCAGCAAGAACGACGCGGCACAATCAGGATCCTTCTGTAGAAAAGCTTTATGTGTCTTGAGAGGGAAAGCATAAGCTTACAGAGCGAAGACCTCAAGGGTCGAAAACCCGGCCCATAGCTTAACAGTCCTCACCTTGGACGTGTCAAATTCTGACTGGCTGCAGCCTGTCAAACCCTATGACGCCACGGGAGAGGCAGAGAGCAAGGGATGGAAAGTTACTATGTGCATGCCCACTAGCTTGACAAGGTAAACTGACATTTACCATGCACATGCGCACTGGCTTGATTACGGTGGTGGTGCTGATGGTCAGCGCCATCTTGCAATGGAGTATGTGGGAACGGCTCCCCACATCTCCCCCTTTTCATTTTTTGTTTTTTTTTTTTTTAAAGCAATCAGGCTTTCCCAGGCTATGAAGGTAGAGACAGTGGTTGTACTTCCCAATGTAAAAATATATAAGACGTGTACGATATCTATCCCTAGATTCATTGAACCCGGGATGCTTTCGACCTGCCCTCTGCCATTTTTTCTGGGAAAGGGAAAATGAGGCAGGCAACCCTTATGCAGGACAACATGTCTCTCAGAGAGAACCACTCTCTGTGCGATGCCCTTAGCTCAACACCCCTCTCGGGAGGTCAGGCTGAACACTCTACCTTGTGCAATGAACCTGAGTTCCAGGTGTGCAAGAGGTGTTCCGTCGGTGGCCTATTGCTTGAGCATAAATATCAGTGGAAGCCCCTTGTTCTAGGGCGACCAGAGCCTGTGCAATCATCACCTTATCTCTTTTGTTTTGAGTTTTGAGCTTATAGACCACCCAGAGAAGTAACACCAATCCACAGCAAATGACTGTACCAAATAATTCCACCCCCACCCATTCCTTGAAGTATGAAACAACAGACAGTCCCTCTGTGAAAGACAGATCAAGGCAGGTAGAGTTGATCTGGACAATGGCGGCTCTCAACTCTCGAAGGCATCACCGGCATCCGCAACAGAAAGGTTGACACGATCAGCATGAGAGTGATCCCCGCCAGCCTTCCGTTCCAAGATTCTTCTTGTTAGCCGTTCAGGGACCCAGAAAGGATTTTCTTCATTCTGTGGAAAAATACAAACAGCTCCCCTGGATCTTATTAAAATAGGATCCGGGCCTTTCCATTCATTAGTCAACATATCTTTCCATTTTACAAGTTCCTTTGGCCGCCGTGGCTGCGAACAGTGTCGGTCCGCCGCGGTCTGATTGTAGTCATCCAAATTTAAAAAATTTATAGTGAACAAAGCAGTGGCAATGGCCACTCTTGGTGTCGGGGGCAATTCCTTCATTATTCCCCTTTTTTGTTTAATTAGATAAGATTTGAGTGTGCAATGTGCTCGCTCAACAATGCCTTGTCCCTGAGGATTATAGGGCAGGCCTGTATTGTGTGTAACTTGCATTTGCAAACAAAATTGCTTAAACTTTTGAGAGGTATAGGCAGGCCCATTATCAGTTTTTAAAAATGTGGGCTTGCAGCAAGCACTCCATGCCTCAAGGCAATGTTGAATGACATGAGAAGCCTTTTCTCCTGTGAGAGGTGTGGCATGAAGAATGCCAGAGCATGTGTCAATTGACACATGCACATATTGAAGTCTTCCAAAAGCAGTGATATGAGTAACATCCATTTGTCATATCTGTAAAGGCAAAATTCCTCTGGGATTTATCCCAGTATGTCTAATAGGGAGAAACTGGCAGCAATTGTGACACTGGGTCACAATGTCACGAGCCTCCTTTCTAGTGAGAGAAAAG
>NC_022025.1:130376-136428 GCF_000317375.1 Microtus ochrogaster
TTCATTTCAGTTTTTAATTCTTGAACTGTTTCCATTACCTGTTTGATCGTTTTTTCTTGGTTTCCCAGGGTATCATGTACGTATTTACTCATTAGTTTTTTATCGAGGTCTTTACCTAGTTTGTTCCACGAGGCAAGGGTCAACGATCTGGAGCAAACATACCAGGGAGCCACTCTATCAATCTCTTTTACGAAGTTTTTCAGCGTCCGATGGGCAATTTTTATGTCTCTTTGTTTTAACACCGACTCTAGTGCTGTGATAATGGACTGCGAGGAGCCCATGATGACAAGCAGGCACCCGCGGCTTATCTACGTCAGTCTTACAAGTGCGGCTTAAACGAAAGTATACGAAAACGAAAGTATCCGAGCACGGCTCTTTTATCTACAAGAGACTGAAGCGCACAGTAAGGTACTGCCGCTTATCTATGTCGGACTTACCGTACCTAACAGTTATAACGGTGGTCCCAAAACGATGATCAAAAGCGCTCCCAGAAGATCACTAAGGCCTCCACTCTACTCTTCAGGGCGATGAAAGGTCCAATCTGAAATCCAAAAAAGACATGCCTCTCTGAACGTACTCACCTGCAGTTCTGAATCCTCCTTGAGTCCAAGGGGTCTCCGGCGGTGCTGACGATGTTAAGATTCCCGGGTTTTCAGCACCAGATGTCCCGCGCTACCGTCTCGCCAGCAAGAACGACGCAGCACAATCAGGATCCTTCTGCAGAAAAGTTTTATGCGTCTTGAGAGGGAGAGCATAAGCTTACAGAGCGAAGACCTCAAGGGTTGAAAACCCAGTCCTTATATAGCTTAACAGTCCTCGCCTCGGACGTGTCAAACTCTGACTGGCTGCAGCCTGTCAAACCCTATGACGCCACGGGAGAGGCAGAGAGCAAGGGATGGAAAGTTACTATGTGCATGCGCACTGGCTTGACAAGGTAAACTGTCATTTACCATGCACATGCGCACTGGCTTGATTACGGTGGTGGTGCTGATGGTCAGCGCCATCTTCCAATGGAGTATGTGGGAACGGCTCCCCACAGTTTGCCTTGCAACAACAGCTCCTATGCAGAAGGGAGCTGGGACCCACAAGTTAAAGAGTGCGCAAACTTTTTAATGAAGGGGAAGGGAGCTTGGCTGAAAATGATGTTTCAGAGTTGAAAGAACAGATCCCACCAGAGGCATGGGAAAGGTTTCCATTCAGGGATCCCTTACTGGGCTCCTCCTCCTGCCTCTTCCATTGGGGCCACTCTGGTGTTAGTCAAAGGCAGTGCCTGCCTATTCGGCACCCTCTCACAGCAGAGTCTCCACAGGCAATCCCTGGTTGCCGTCATCAGTGACCTGAAACACTCGATGTTGTTAGATGACAATGATGGTCCAGGTGGCAGGGGCACGTCGTTTCTGCAGCCGACACATGGGGCAGACGCAGCCGTAGTCAGTGGGGCATGGCTAGAGGTGGGGATCTTCTTCTGGGAACACCATAGAGGCATGGGGGCCCTTCTGGCCATCATCTGCCCTCATAGGCCAAAGGTGGGCTCACTAGCGTTTCGTTCCAGATTCGACCAGTTGTTGAAGGAGGTACCGGAAATGGTGGAGGGGCAGGGTCTGCCCATGTGGCTGAGGTGGTGGAGTGAAGCCTGTGGTCTGCCAGTTCTTTTAATATTCAATACATCCCCATTATTTTGTCGTGTTTCCTGTTCCTCAGGGACTCAAAGATGATGTTCCTATTAAAGCCATGACTAATTAGGTTGTCCATTATTTTTGGATTTAGGTAGGGCTCCCTCTAGATGTTTATTTTAGAACCCTTGACCCATGGGTTTTGGATGATGGCTTCGATGAAGGGTCTCCTCTCTGGGGCAACTGTTAGAATTTAATGAATCAGTTGTCCTACATGTGCAGGAATGCCATCTGGGATGTCATAGTTGCCAACAACAATTGTTTTCCTCAACTTCTTTCGGGGAGCATCCTCTGAAAGGGTGATACCCAGTGGTAACCAAATACAGAACCACTCCAAGGCTCCACATGTCTGTCTTCCTTCCATCATATTCTTCACTTAGTGCTAGTTCTGCCCGTTATAGATTTTGGTTCCAAACATCCTTTTAGCACAGTGCCAGCTGCACATCTGGTAGCAAGGCCACAGTCCCCAAGCTTTATTTTGTTCTTCACATCTAGAAGGATGTTTATTGTGGGAACTGCAGCCCCGAGTTGATATCCCTGCCCCCATTTGAGGTGCTTATCTGCAAGGAAAACATAATAAATTCCCTCTGCTCCTGGAGCGGGGAAGGAAGGAATTTTAAGTGCATGGTGACCAGTCCTTGATTCCTGCTAGGGTCAGGTTACAGTCCCTTCGCGGCCCCCTTCTCATTTGGTGCCATGGTATAAAACCAGCCCAGCAGACAATAAAGAGAAGCTGTTCCAACTCAAGCTCGTGCTCTGTGGATTCATTCAACCTGGACACCCTCCGCTGAGACTCTTGGTTCCAGCCTGCGCTGGTACGGCAGTTTATCAGATTTTAGGTGTTGATGCTTTGTTCATGGCACTACTTTAAGGTGAACACTATCTGTCCAAATGTTGTTCTCGACTTCTCTGTTCTAATAATCGGTATGTCCCCATCATCTTAGAGGCATAAACTGGGATTGGAATCAAGATGGTATCTCCACGTCAGAGTCAGGTCTAGGTGCCATGTGCATTTCCTCTTCTAACATGCTACTGCAGACACTCGAGGTAGATTTAGCCTCGGTTAGTGGGGCATGGCTAGAAGTGGGGCTGTTATCTAGTGACCCCATAGAGGTATGGCAGCCCTCTGGGCATTTACTGCCCTGATAGCATCAGGATATTAGGCATGTCCTTTTCTGAAGTCCCTGTGTGGAAAAGTCCAAAGCTGGGCGGGCCCACTGGCACTTCTCAGGTGACGACCAGATGGTCATTAAAGGATGTGTTAGAGATGGTGGAGGTGCAGGGCCAGGGTTTCCGGGTTTGACTGAGGCGGTGGAGTCAAGCTCCTGGCCTTATCTTATTAGTTATGTCCCTATTATCTTACATTTGGAAGGTGTGATGTAATCAAGATTCTGTCTCCCCGTCAGAGTCAGGTCTAGGTGCCAGGTGCATTTCCTCTTCTAAAATGCTACTGCAGACACAGGAGGGATATGTAGCCTTGGTCAGTGGCCATGGCTCAAAGTGGGGCTCTTCTCCTGGTGACAGCATAGAGGCCTGGGGGCCTCTGGGCATCCTCTGCCCTTATAGCATCAGAACATTAGGTGTGTCCTCTTCTGAAGGCACTGTGTCTTTGGAAAAGTCCAAAGGTAGGTGGGCACAGGCTCTCCTCCTCAGTTGATGACCGGATGGTCATTACAGGAGATAGCAGAGATGGTGGAGGTGCAGGGCCAGGTTTTACAGGCTTGACTGAGGTGGTGGTGTCAAGCTCCTGTGGTTCCTGTTCTAATAGTAGGTACGTACCCATTATTTTAGAGGTGAGGACTAAAACTAAGAGGTTGGGGATAGAGTGTGAGCAGTGTGACTAAGTGTGTCCCCGTGCCCAATTATCTTTCTGCTGTTATTCTTCCTAGCCTCAAGAATGGAATGCTGTAAACATGGCTTTGATAGAATCTGCTGTTGACATTGTCTCTTTGTAGGATACCTGTTCACACAGCAACTCATTCTTAAAAAGGCCAGATATGGTTTGTGTTAGGAATATTTCCTAACGTGAGCTCCCTGCCAACACAAAATTCCCAATCAAGCTAAATCAACACAAGCCAAATTAAGAAATATCCATGTTTAACAGGAGTTCTGCACTCTCTGGTGGCCCCGAGGGAGAAACCGGGAAACAGCAGAAAGGCAACCCCCGGGAGGAAGAAAGGGAGACCACGTGTTCGTTTCTCTTCTGGGGCTTGGTATTTAAGGTACCTGTCCTGCTGGGATTTGAAGGCCAGACCTGGCCTGGGGGCTGGGATAGAAGTGAGGGCCTGGGGCCTATGCTACCAACTAGACATTCTCGACTATTTGGATATAGGGGTGACAGAAATTTGGAATGGTAATTATGACAAACATTTAGGCTCTCTTTGGAAAAACAGGGCGTAGACTCAAATCTGTCTTCTTCCTGTGGGCATTGGGCAGCGTGGGGAAGGAGAGAGCCAGGTGCAAGAGGCGTGGCTGGAAAGGCATCCCCACGAGCTGTCATCCTGGAGAAGGCAGGCATCTGTTCCTTGGGGGAGATGAGAAGGCAGGTGTCTAGGAAAAAAATTGTTATCGCTAAAGATGAGTGTGCCAGAATGAAAAGCAGGTAGGCCCTTCATTGCGGCATCCTGGAAAACCAGAGGGTGGAAGGTCCTGTCTGCTGGACAGACCAAGTGTCCTGAGCAGGTGTGCGCTTCAGTCTGGAGAGATGGTACCAGCATGGGTGTCCCAAGAGCTTGGCAGCCAAGGGGGTGGTGAGGATTACCGTGTGAAGTCCTGTCCATTGAGGTTGGAAAGACCTAGGAGTTAACTGTTTGAGGAGTACTGTGTCCCCTGGGGAGAACAAGGCAGTCTTGGGGGCATTAGGGTCCACTGGTGTGGTGGCAGGAAGACAACTGTCAGCGTGTGAATGGAGAAGGGACTTAAAAGGGAGAGGTAGGGTAGGTAGTCGGCCAGTGGAGGAGTTTGAACTGGGAGATGATGGTTAAGGAGAAAGGGCCTGCCATAAAGCAACTCAAAAGGGCTCAGGCCCGTAGAGGAATGTTGGGTGGCCCTGAGACAAGTCAGGGCAATGGGGTGAAGGGAGGACCAAGATAACCTGAGTTCAATGGAGAGCTTGGTTAGTTGTTGTTTGATGAGTCCCATTGTCCAGGAGATGTTGCGAGCTTCTGACATGAGCTCCATCACACCTGCTGTTTCCCTGGAGACTGGAAACACTTCTATCCATCCTGTAAAAGTGTTCACAAGTGCTAAGAGATAACAGTTTTTTATGAGTAGGCACATGGGTAAAACTAACCTGTGAATCTTTGTCCTGTGGGTGTCCTTGAAGCTGGTGTATGTGGAGAGCTCCTTGTGGGTTGGCCTGGACACACATCTGGCAGGAGGAGGGAACCTGTAAAATAGAATCTTGGAGATGAGTGGGGTTAAAAGGGTCTCCAAGAAGCGGCACAAAGATTTGGAGAAGCAGCTAAGGATATCTCCACCCATATCACTAAGAAAGAATGAGAAAAAAAAATGTCCTGCAAGATGGTAGGGCAGTGGCAAAGTTTTAATTGGGGAGGAACCGGTCCTGTCTACCCACATAGCTGAAATTGGTGGTTGAAACTTAAGGCCCAAGTGAGAATAAAAGTAATGGACTTACCCGCCACTTGTAGCATGACCCTAGTCTCGGAGAGGGTTACAGGATATACCAAGTCTGGGCAGTGTCAATCCTCTGCAAGGCTGGCAGTTTCACCTTGCCGATGGTGGTGAAGCCAGACCTTCATGGCTTAGCATAAAGGACAAGCCTGCATGGGGGCATTGTGATTTCCAGTGTCCAAGTTGTTTTCAGATAGGATACAGCCTCAGAGCAGGTGTAGTGCAATATCGTGCCACATGCCCATTTAGGCCACACTTGATAGAGCCCTGTGTTTGTCTTCCCTTGTCCCTCTTCCTGTGTCCTTAGGGCAGCTGCTAAGGCCTGGGCCTGTAGATTGTTGTAGCTTTGTCTGTCGGGAAGACTCAGCTGATTCCTCTCGGGCATTAAAAACTTTAAAGGCCATTTTCACCAACTCAGTTTGGGGACCATCCTCAACCTTTCTTAACTCTTTCCTAATATGTGGTACTGACTGAGGAAGCAGAATGATTAGTAGAAAAGGAACCTAGCTGCTTTTCTACCTGAGAGAGATTTGGAAGAGAAAAGGGCTTGCCCAGTGCGCAGAGGGGGTCCAGGAGTGGAGCAACGAGGTAGGAGGGGGAGGGGATGGTGGAAGTTCACCTGTAACCTCCAAATTGGGAAAAGGAGGGGAACAAATGTTGCTCCAAGGGATGGGGTTGGGAAGTGTGGACTTGGAGTGGGGGAGGGGTCAGTACCTCTGGGAGTGTGGTGCTGTGAAACACTGTCT
>NC_022025.1:136528-154358 GCF_000317375.1 Microtus ochrogaster
TATATATATATATATATATATATATATATATATATATATATATATATATATATGTAAGCTCTGTTCATTTGTATCAGACAGGCTCATTTAAAAAGATTTTTTGTAAGAGGCTTTACAGGTGCAACAGCAGACCTGGCTTTGAACTGTAAGTGCCCATTTTAGAGTCTATGCCCAACCACGTGGCCTAAGTCCATGTCAGCATGTCCGCCAGAATGGCTCTAAGTTCAAAAGAAGCCACGGAGATTGAATGCCCAGAGTCCCAGGACAGACAGATCTCCGCCTCAGCCAAGCCCAATCCCACAGGATTGACCTCCACCTGGGTCTCGAATTCCAGGTGTGAGCTCACGACTGCAACAGGAATCCCAAAACGACAAAAATAAGTACGAATAGGTCCCCCCCAAAACCCTATAGCATAGACAAGAAAAGGGACTCACTAAGAAGCAGCCGCTGTAGCCCAGAAACCGGTTTTAAGCGTGGCGTAGAGAGCTTGAGATTGTAGACTAGGGGCCTTTCAACACGTGGCCTGAGGCATGGAAAGGGTCTGCCCTATCTCGGTGGAACCTTCAAAATGTTAGGAATATTTCCTAACGTGAGCTTCCTGCCGACGCAAAATTCCCAATCAAGCCAAATCAAAACAAGCCAAATTAAGAAATATCCAGGTTTAATGGGAAGTTCTGCACTCTTAGACCCAAGGGGGAAACCAGAATGTTTTTCCATTCTTTGGGATTTGCTGCTGTGAGATCATATGTCGTATGTGGTTTTGTGCATGTAACCAACTTCCTTGGGTTGGAGTTTTCCTTCTAGTACTTTCTTTAGTGTTGGGTTTTTGGCTAGGTATTGGTGAAATCTTGTTTTTTGCTGGGTATAGTAGTCTGGGCTGGCATCCATGGTCTCTTAATGTCTGCATAATGCTTGACCAGGACCTTCTGGCTTTCATTGTTTCCATTGTAATTCTGATAGGTCTGTCTTTATATGTTACTTGGCATTTTTCCTTAGTATTCTTTCTTTATTCTGTATTCTGTATTTTTAGTGTTTGATTTTTATGTGCCAAGCGGACTTTTTTTTTTTAATCCAGTCTATTTGGTGTTCTGTAAGCTTCTTGTATCTTCATATGTATATTTTTCTTTAGGTTGGGGAAGTTTTCTTCTATGATTTTGATGAATATATTTTCTGTGCCTTTGAGCTGGAGTTTTTCTACTTCTTCTATACTTACTATTCTTAGGCTTGGTCTCTTTATGGTGTCCCATATTTCCTGGATAATTTATGTTAAGCTTTTGTTAGATTTAATGTTTTTTTTGACCGAGTCTATTTACTCTGTTGTATCTTCTGTGCTTGAGATTCTCTCTTCCATCTTTTGTATTTTGCTGTTTGTGCTTGTTTTTGTGGTTCCTGATCATTTTCTTATAATTTCTGTTTTTATAATTCTCTAAGTTTGTGTTTTTTTATTGTCTCTAATTTGCTATTCAAGTCTTTAATCATTTCTTTTACCCGTTTGACTGCTTTTTCTTGGTTTTCTTTAGGGATTTGCTGATTTCTTCTAATTTTTCATTTGTCTTTTCCTCCACTTTTTGAGGGAATTTTTTATTTCCTTTTTAAGGGCCTCAAACATTCTCCTAAAGTTATTTTTAGGTCATTTTCTTCTGGTTCATTTATATTTAGTTATTCAAGTATTGCTGTTATAGGGCCACTTGTTTTTATTGATTTATGTCCAGTGTTGTTGTCATCCCCCTCCCCACCTTCCCCCTACCTTTGCAAAGGTCTTTGGCTCAGGCCTGCTCCCTTGGCGGTGGCTTCCTTGTACCTGCTCCTGTGAGGTGCTGCCTCAGGCCTGCTTTGGTGGAGATTGCTGTTTCAGGCTTGCTCTGGTGGAGGTCACTGGCTCAGTCCTGTTTATATATATTTATTCCTGGCCTGAGCCTGCTCCCATGTAGGTCCCTGGCTTGGGACCAGTCCTGAAGAGTTCTCTGGCTCAGGCCTGCTCCCTCAGCGGTTCCTCCATAATACCTGATCCTGTGGGGATTGCTGCCTCAGGCCTGCTCTGGTGGAGGTCGCTGGCTCAGTCCTGTTTCTGTATATATTTCTCTGGCCTAGACCTGCTCCCTCAGAGGTTGCTGGCTTGGGCCCAGTCTTGTAGCGGTCTCTGGCTCAGGCCTGCTCCCTCAGCGGTTCTTCCCTTGTACCTGCCCCTGTGGGGGTTGCTGCCTCAGGCCTGCCCTGTCAGAGGTTGCTGGCTAGGGCCTCACTTTCCCCAGTTTAATCCAAAGAGCTAAACAAAAAAAGAGAACCTGGGCAAAGGTGGAGCATTCTCAATGTCTTTCAGCTGTTTCATAATTTCAGTCTCTCTATTTATGGGAGATTCTGAGAAATAATTATAAAGACACTGAATGCAATTCAGGATTCCTAGGAAACATACAACAAAGGCCAGTTACAAAAGACCCCTCTTCCTCTCTCCCTTTCTTCTCTTCTCTCTTGCTTTCTCTTTTTTTTCTTTTGCTTTTTTGTGGTGTGTGCTGATGTGCTTACATGTTCATGCATTCGCTGGTGAATATGTGAGTATATGGATATGTGTGTGTGCCTGTGTAAACACACATGCAAATAGAAGCTAGATGTCAACCTTAAATGTTATTCCTTAGGAGCTGTCTAGTTTGTCTTGAGATGGGGTCTCTCACTGAGACACAGGGCTCACTGATTTGGTTAGATTAGTTAAGCATCAAGTGTCAGGGATCATCCTATCTGTGTCTCCCAGCACTGGTATTATATGCATGTGCCACCATGCCAAGCTTCCTGTGGAGTGATGGGGATTGAACTCTGGCCTTCTGCTTGCATGCTAGCCACTTTAGTGACTAAAGTATCTCCCAAGACCCTTTTTCTTTCTCCCACTACCTTTGTCAACCTTTCTTTCTTCCTCTTTCCCCTGAAGACAGGGCTTTTCTGTGTATCCCTAGCTGTCTTTGAATTTTCTTTGTAATCCAGGCTATCTTAGAAGTCAGAGATCTGTTCAGCTCTACTCATATTAAAAGCATGTGCTAATACACCCAGCTCCTTCTTTCATTCTGAAACAGAGTCTAGGCAGGTCTGAACTCACAAACTTCCTGCCTTAGTCTCCCGAGGACTTGGATTCATACAGGACCAAGCTTGACTTAAAAAAACTACTTTAACTTATATAACTATGCTAAAATTAAGTTTGACTTCAGAAATAGTGCGTGAGATAAGATAAGCTTAGCAAGTAAAGACACCACCAAACTTGATAGCCTGAATTCACTCTGATAATGTGAATTTAATCGTCAAGTAAAGACACCACCAAACTTGATAGCCTGAATTCAATCTGATAGTGTGAATTTAATCGTCAAGACCCACAAGGTGGAAAGTAAATGTATGACTTGTAGGTATTTTCCTGTTTTCTCTACCCGTGTGCTGTGGCATACACTACTCACCCAAAATAAACTTAATAGTTATTTTAAGGAAATGGCAGACATTTCTGAGTCACTCTTCAGTGTTTCTTAAAGTGATAATTCATAGGCTATTTTCAGCCCCTTACAATGAACTTTAAAATTTACCAAGTGTCATCTCACCTCCATCATTCTTGAGAGTTATAGGGATGTTTGCTTTTCTTAGAGCAACATTTGACTCTCAAAAACACCAATAATAGCTTATGCTGGAGAGGATGCAGAGTAAGGGGAATACGCCTCCATTGCTGGTGGGAATGCAAACTTGTACAACCACTCTGAAAATCAGTATGGTGGCATCTCAGAAAATTGGGAATCAACCTACTGCAAGACCAGCAATACCACTCTTGGGCATATACCCAAAGGATGCTCAACCATATTACAAGGACATTTGTTCAACTATGTTTATAGCAACATTATTTGTAATAGTAGAACCTGGAAACAACTTAGATGCCCATCAACCAAAGAATGGATAAAGAAAACAGGGCTGGAGAGATGGCTCAGCAGTTAAGAGCATTGCCTGCTCTTCCAAAGGTCCTGAGTTCAATTCCCAGCAACCACATGGTGGCTCACAACCATCTGTAATGAGGTCTGGTGCCCTCTTCTGGCCTGCAGGCATACATGCAGACAGAATATTGTATACATAATAAATAAATTTATAAAAAAAGAAAGCATGGTACATTTACACAGTGGAGTACTACTCAACAGTAAAAAGAAATGACATCTTGAATTTTTCATGCAAACAAATGGAAGTAGAAGAAACTATTCCAAGTGAGGTAACCCAGATTCAGAAAGATGAGCATGATATGTACCCACTCATAGGTGAATACTAGCAGTAAAGCAAAGGATATGGAGCCTATAGTCTACAACCCCAGAGAAGCTAAGTAACAAGGAGAACCCTAAGAGAAAGATACATAGATGCCCATGGGAAGAGGAAGGGGAAGTAGACAAGAGGTCATGACAAAATTGGGAGTATGGGGGTGGGGGAGAAAGGAGGGTGGAAGGGCGAGAGAAGGGGAGAAGGGGAGTAGGGAGGAGAACTAGAGGGGACAGGATGGTCAAGATGGGTGAAGGGCAGAGACAGAAAACAAGGGATGAGATATCTTGATTGAGGGAGCCATTATGGGGCTAGCAAGAAACCTAGGACTAGAGAAATTCCCAAGAATCCACAGGATGACCTCAGCTAAGACCCTATGCAAAGTGGAGAGGGTGCCTGATGCCCCATATGCAGATTGATGACTATCTTAAATGTCATCATAGAATCTTCATCCAGCAATTGATGAAAGTGGATGCAGAGAACTACAGAGGGCCATTGGATTGAGCTCCCAAAGTCCAGTCAAAGAGAGGGAGGAGTGAGAACATGAGCAAAGAAATCAAGACCATGATTGTGATACCCACGGAAACAGCTTACCGTTTCAGGCTAATGGAAGCCTTCCAACTTAGAACTGAAAGGAATCAGCATAGGACTAAACTAGGCCCATTGAATGGGGTGACAGTTTGGCTGGGACAGACTGTGGGGCCACTGGCAGTGAAACCAGGATTTATCCCTACTGTTTGTTCTGGCTTTTTAAAAACCATTTTCTCTGGAGGGATACCTTGCTTAACCTAGATATGGGGCAGGGAGGTTGGTCCTGCCTCAAAGCAGAAATGTGCTAGACTTTGCTGACTCCCCATGGGAAACCTTACCCTCTCTGAGGAGTGGATGGGGGTGGAGGGACGGTGGAGAGAGCAGGAGGAGGGGAGAGAGTGGGAAATGGATTTGGCATGTAAAATGAGAAAAGATGGTTTTTGGAATCCTGATTGCTCTTCGGGCTGACGAGGGAGGGGGACTTGATTGGGGGAGGGGGAGGGAAATGGGAGGCAGTGGCGGGGAGGAGGCAGAAATCTTTAATAAATAAATTTAAAAAATAAAAAAAGTAAAAAATAAATTAAAAAATATTAGAGAAAAATAAAAACATTTACCCATAAAATGTCAAGAAAGAAAGAAAGAAAGAAAGAAAGGAAGGAAGGAAGGAAGGAAGGAAGGAAGGAAGGAAGGATACCTTCTATTTATCAGGAAGTTACTAAGCAAGTCAGCTACTTTAACTTGTACTCTTTATTACTAAAATTGTACGTTTTTGTCATTCATTTCTCATTGGGAATGACTTGATCATGTTATTTGCCCATAGGTTTTTTTCTTTTTATGAGCACTTTATATGTTAAAGATATCAGTTGTCTGTGATAAACACAGCCCTTGAATCCTAGAGCTTGTGATTCTCACTTGCATTTACCCTGTGTTAGAGTTAAGCTTTTTGTGATATTTTCTTGATTTCTTGTGTTTGCATTTTGGCAGGTTGACAATTGTGGCACATTGTAAACATCTCCCATCAAGAAGGTCAGCTTTGGAGAGACCAAACTGTTATCAAGGAGTAATTAAACTTACAAAATTATAATAATCATTGAAGAGCTCCTTATTAAAGCAATAAAAGAAAGTTACGTTACTTTCGAACAGCTCCTACTTCATAGCTCTGCCTCTGCTTTCCCACTTGCAGGTTGCCCTGAGTGCTGGGTTTGAGATCCACCAGGAACAGCAATATAAACACCAGCAGACCAAGTCCAGGAGGCATCTAAACAGGTGGCTTTGTGAGTCTCCATGTGAAAGATACCCCGAATGGAAATTACTTAAATTATGTAACCATCTCACAAAAAATAGACAGGTTCTTAAAATCCATTTTTTAGAAACCTGAAGTCATTTACAGCACCCCATTTGGAAGAATATATAAATTCATACACATGATAGACAAGATGACTCCAATAGTATGAAAAATTAGTTTTTCTAGGCACTATCTGGAATATTTCAGTACTTTTTACAACTTTTATAATCAATAAACAAATTAGGATTGAAATTAAAAATTAAATCATAACAAATTTTATTTAAATAATCTTTAAGCTCTCTATGGATCACATAATGCAATTAAAAACACTGCCTCCATTCGATGACATTTTTTTCAATTTCAGTTCATTTAATTACAAAGCTTCCAAAGACTCATCTCAATGAAATTACCGTTAACATCATTCACCTTTTTAACTTTGGTTAGGTGTCATATTTAAACACCAATATTAAAAATATTTCATATTTCAAGCAGTCGTAGCTCACGAGCGCTTTGCTCCAGTCTGGACCATTGAGAAATAGATGCCTTTCTGCGCCAGCAGCTGCTGGTGGGTGCCCTGCTCCTTGACCTTGCCGTTCTGAATCACCACGATCAAGTCCGCGTTCTGGATGGTGGACAGGCGGTGAGCGATCACGATGCAGGTGCGGCCTTCCCTGGCTTTGTCCAGGGCTTCCTGGACCACCTGTTGACCAGTCACACAAGAGAGTTAGGATAAAAACTGCCATCTTCCTATCGTCCCCTCCATAACCAGCCCCAGGATTTCTCTACCATCCCCTTCTTTAATTGTGTTCTCAGAAAAAGCATACTAAAACTTTGCTGATCCTATCACATGGAAGTCAGAAACTGACACTAAGAAAACCAAGGACAACATAGGCTGGTAGGACCAAGAAAAGAGTAAGACCCTGATGCACTACTGGTGGGAATGAGCACTGGGAAATCAGTGCAGAAGAAATCAAAACAAAAAGGGAAACGTACAATCAGCTATAGCTGTGCCTAAGTATGTACCCAAAGGCTCTAAGCCACAATACCAGAGATACTGCATATCTATAACCCTGTACTATTTCTATTAGGTGCACATGAACAGGTGAATGACTAAAGGAAATGTGGCACATATACATAATGAAGTTATATTTGGCCATTAGGGAGAATGAAGTTGTGTCGTTTGAAGGAAATGGAATGGGAAGTATCATGCTTAAAGAAATACGCCATAATCAGAAGACCAATGCCAAGTATCTTTTTTAAATACAGATTTTATATTTAAATGTGTATATGATATAAAAGTAGAAGGGAGGTTATACAGAGGTTGGAAAGGGCCAAGGGGAGAAGAGGAAAATAAAAGCAGGCAATAGGTGTAAGAAAGACAAAACAATGCATGTTTTCTCTCATGTGGGGATCTAGGTGTAACAACTATAGCTCCTACATGTATAATGTATATTTTTTCGTGTGAAAGAAGAAAGGGGACAGAGCCAGTGACCTAGGACAGAACAGGCCTGAGACGGCGACTTCCGCATGAGTGGGAGTGGATCCAGACCAGGCACGTTTGTGAAGGCAGGACTGAGCCAGCAACCTGTGCGGAACAGGTCTGGGATGGTGCACGTCACAGGAGCAGGACTGACTGAGACAGAGAACTCTGTAAGTGGGAGCAGATTCAGACCAGGGACATTTACAGAAACAGGACTGATCCTGTGACCTAGGCTGGAGCACACCTGAGACTGTGAACTACACAGGAGCAGGTACAGGAGACAACCTCTGAGGGGTGGGCTGGAGCCAGAGACCTGCATGAGTCTGGGACGTCCAAGGGAGTAGGCAGAAACCAGAGATCTCTGAGGGAGTAGACCTGAGCCAGAACCTCTGTAGGTCTGGGCATTGGTCAGGGACCTCCGAGAGAGTAGGCAGGAACCAAAGACCTGTCTATGGGTCCAGGCTGAGTTTGGGACCTCGGAGGGAGTAGGCCTGAGCCAGGACCTCTGCAGTTCCAGGAACACCCAAGTCTGGGACTTCCAAGGGAGTAGATCATGGCCAGACTCCTTTGTGGGACCAACCCCAAGCCAGGGAAATTTGCAGGATTGAATTCAACCAGGGACATTTATGAAAACAGGCAACCTAGCCCAGAGCAGGCCTGAGACAGCAAACTCCACGAGAGCAGAGCAAACCCCAGGAACATGGAGTGACCAATCAGGTGAGTGACACTGTGGCAAAGACTGCACCACGAGGAGCAACCATGTGAGCCTTGGGTCGACTGGAACCTGGAAGATTGATCACCAGAGTCACATAGCCCCAACTACACCAATTGGAGGAAAAGATGGGTAACCAACATGCAACACCACAAAGAGCAACACAACACCAGAAAAATCTAGTTACCGTACAACAGCAAGACTTGAACAAATATAGGTGAATCAGAAGAAAATAACCTAAAAATTAACTTATTTGAGGTCCTTAAAGAGGAAATGAAAAATTCCTTCAAAGAAATGGAAGAAAAAATAAACAAAAAATTGGAAGACATCAGCAAATCCTGTAAAGAAAACTGAGAAAAAACAAACATAAGAAAGAAACTATTCAAGACTTGAAAACTGAAATAGGCAATAAGGAAAACACAAGCTGAGGAAATTATAGAAACAGAAATCATGAGAAAATGATCAGGAACCACAAATGCAAGCATAAACAGTAGAATATAAGAGATGGAAGAGAGAATCCCAAGCCCTGAAGATACAATAGAGGAAATAGACTTGTTAGTCAAAGAAAACATTAAATCTAACAAAAGCTTAACCCAAAAAATCCAGGAAATACGGGATACCATGAAAAGGCCAAACCCAAGAATAATAGGTATAGAAGTTCAACTCAAAAGCACAGAAAATAAAAATATTTAACAAAATCATAGAAGAAAACTTTGCCTACCTAAAGGAAGATACAAGAAGCTTACAGAACACCAAACAGACTGGATATATATATATATATCAAACTCCCCTAGCCACATAATAAAACACTAAACATACAAAGAATATTAAGAACTGCAAAGGAAAAAGGCCAAGTAACATATAATGGCAGACCTAACAGAATTACACCTGACTTCTCAATGGAGACAAAGCAGAAGGTCCTGATCAAGTGTTATGCAAACATAAAGAGACCATGGATGCCAGCTCAGACTACTATACCCAGCAAAACTGTCAATCACCATAGAAGGAAAAAAGAAGATATTCCATGACAAAACAAGATTTCACTAATACCAAGCCAAAAACCCAGCACTAAAGAAAGTACTAGAAGGAAACTTAACCCAAGGAAGTTGGTTACATGCACAAAACCACAGACAACATATGATCTCAAAGCAGCAAATCCCAAAGAAGAGAAAAACAATAACATCATCAACACTGAAAAATAAAATATCAAGAACTACCAATCACTGGTCATTAATATCCTTTAATATAAATGGATTCAACTCACCTATAAAAAAACACAGGCTAACAGATTGGATACGAAAACAGAATGCATCCTTCTGCAGCATTCAAGAAACACGCCTCAACCTCAAAGACAGACATTGCCTCAAAGTAAAGAGTTGCAAAAAATTTTTCCAATCAAATGGACCTAAGAAATCTAAGAAAGAAACTGGTGTGGAAATGTTAAAGTCTCCTACTATTAGTGTGTGGGATTTAATGTATGATTTAAGATTTAGAAGTGTTTCTTTTACATATGAGAGTGCCCTTGTATTTGGGGCATAGATGTTCTGTATTGAGATTTTCTCTTGATTTCCTGTGACTAGTCTATCAGATAGAGGTATGATCCCCCAAATATACAAAGAACTCAAGAAATTGGTCAGCAAAAAAATAAATAACCCAACAAAAAATGGAGTACAGATCTATATAGAGATCTCTCAACTGAGGAATCTAAAATGGCTGAAAGACACTTAAGGAAATGTTCAACATCATTAGTCATCAGAAAAATGAAAATCAAAAGAACTCTGAGATTCCATCTTACACCTGTAAGAATGGCCAAGATCAAAAACACTGATGATAAATTATGCTGGAGAGGTTGTGGGGTAAAGGGAACACTTCTGCATTGCTGGTGGGAGTGCAAACTGGTACAGCCAGTTTGGATATCTGTATGGTGATTTCGCAGAAAACTAGGAAACAACCTTCCTCAAGACCCAGCAATACCACTTTTGGGTATATATTCAAAGGATGCTCAATTGTACCACAAGGACATGTGCTCAACTATGTTCATAGTGGCATTGTTTGTCATAGTCAGAACCTGTAAACAACCTAAATGCCCCTTGGCCAAAGAATGGATAAGGAAAATGTGGTGCATTTACACAATGGAGTACTACACAGCAGAAAAAAAAATAACGGCATCTTGAAATTTACAGGCAAATGAATGGAGCTAGAAAACATCATTTTGAGTAAGGTAACCCAGATACAGAAAGACAATTATCACATGTACTCAATGCTAAGTGGTTTTTAAACATAAAGCAAAGAAAACCATCCTACAAATCACAATGTCAGAACCTAGACAACAATGAGGACCGAAGAGAGGCATACATGGATCTAATCTATATGGGTAGTAGAAAACAACAAGATCTCCTGAGTAAATTGGGAGCATGTAGACCATAGGAGAAGGTTGGAGGGGAGAGGAAGGGAGGAAAGAAAAAAAAAAGTATAGCTCAATAAAATCAATAAAAATAAATTAAAAAAGAAAGGGAACTATTTGATGGGATGATGGATGGAGTAAGTAGTCGGGGTGAATATGAGCAAAGTGCAGTGAGAAAGCTGTATAAAATATCGCAACATTACCCATTATTTATAACAAAACATTAACATGCCTTCAATCCCAACTCAGGCAGGGATCTCTGAGGCAGGCAGATCTCTGAATTCGTGGCCAGTCTGGTCTATAGACCAAGTTACAGCACACAGAGAAACTCTATCTTGAAAACAACAACAATAATAATGGGTAGAAATACAGTGGTATAACTGAACTATAACAAAGTTTAGATACTGAGGGATATAACACATGAGAAAAAAAATTAACCCCTTTGGACGAGTTCTGAAACAGGAGATGTCTGACGTAAGGTAAGGGCAGTCAACAGCGTCCATCCGACCATTTACAAACACTCTCTGCCCTCGCCACACAACAGCCCTCAAGCTGGCCTCCAGCAGCTCCACAGCTCATCAGGAAGCTGGAGCACAGGGCAAAGCCATCGCAGCAGCAGAAACGTCCTCTGAGCATCTGCCTTTCAGACAGCGGACTCTTAACCTTTCTCAGGCTGGAAGGCACCAGCAGCTGTGTCCAGGGCACGGCCAGACCTCGGCCCTGTCTCCCTGCAGCTCCTCACAGGCTGCCGCAGAGACGCAGGCTGCTGGAACAGACTGCTGCCAGCATGCAGCTTGCAGGCAGACTTCACAGAACACAGAGGGCCAAGACTACTCTTCCTTTTATCACTTCAGGCAGGGCTCCTAAATCTCAGCTGCAGACAGATTTTAAGTCCACGGGGAGCCCACACAGGCAACCAGCAGCTATCTGGCCCAGCGTTCTCTACTGTAGCAGAGAAAGACTCAACTCAAATCCTTACCTTTTCGCTCTCCGTATCCAGAGCCGAGGTTGCTTCATCCAGAAGCAAAATGCGAGGCTGTCTGACAAGGGCGCGCGCTATGGCGATGCGCTGCTTCTGCCCACCCGACAGCTGAGTCCCTTTGTCTCCTACTCTGGTGCTGTATTTCTGTGAATGAAAACAGAGCTCGTGATGAAGTGCAAACACAGTGTGGCACAGTAAATAGAAAAATTAGATAAATTTAGATTCGGAGGCTAAAAATAGGTTCACAGAAAGCTAAACAGTTAACCCAGAAAACAGCTCTAATTGGTAGGCTTAATCTCTCCTTTTGAAAACAGAAAATTGGCTCCCAAAATTATACGCCCCACTTTCTCCGTGCAAGAAATCGGCAATCCCAATTGTCCCATCTCCCTGCTTCATTGTGTTTGTGACGAAGATAGACAGGAGAAAGGAAATGATTTGAACAGCTGCTCACAACACGAGAAACGTTTTATCACCAGCAGGTGACACCCTCTGCATGACTTTAACTGAGTAAAGAAATCTTTAGAATATTAGCCTTTTGGTGTTTCTACTAAATTAGCCCCAGCCGTTAAATGATTTTCATCTGATGAGGAATTCCATTAAGTTGAAAACAGATCCTTCTTTATCTGATTCTAGAGTCCCCCAAAACCCTTCCCTGTCAATCTCAACAGCAGGGAACTGTCACAGATTATCATGTACAATGACAAAGACATGGGCTAAAAGACTAATATCAGAGAGCAGGAGAGGACGTGACAGCATGTAGAACCAGGAAACACACAGCCTTATTTATCTGTAGCCTTTGGCAGGCTAGGATCAGTCTCACGCACAGCTCTGACCCTTGTGAACTTAACTATAAAATTCATGCTCGACACAGGCTGCCTCTTTGTTTTGTTTGACAACTCCAGTTCTATGGTGGGCAGAACAAGCTCAGCATTTGTAGAGAACCGTGGTGAGGACGGAATGGTGTTTGGAATAGGCTTCACCCCTGAGCTATGGCTGCCCCCGAATCCAGATGCTTTGACGTGTCCTGGCCCGAGTGAGTGCAGAGCTACCAGACTATATTGACTCAGTAGCGATCCTTGGGGAGCAGAGAGGATGAGGATACACACTGTGGCAGGGTAAGGCTAGGACTAACCACTCGGGAGGAGATGCTCAGAGAATGGGATGTAATGACCAGTGGTACATCAGGAGTCCAGAAAGCTCGTCCCTGCTGTGTCTTCTACTCTGTGTCGCTGTCAGTGGCTGGGCCTGACTGACAGGCTTTTACCCTTTTGTTTTTCCATTCAGAAGAGCTAAAAAAGGGACTGACAATTCTGCATTTATAGCAGCTTCTAAGGGGAAGATTCAAGCCTTGACAAGCAGTGAGCCTCGTTAGTAACGGGCTCTGTAGGCTTGTACTTTGAATATTTCAGTCTCAAGAGTCAATCACCATGGCTGGACTACCTTGCAGAGGGGAAGGGGACAGATCTCCTTCCCTGTCATGTGTGCAGCAGGCCCAGTTATCTGTGGAGGAGCCACATGAAGAGACATAACTAGGGAAGAGTTAGGGCCATTTGCTCTTGCCCATGAGACCTTCTCCTTCCTGGATGGCTTGAGACTATTCCACCTTATTTTATAGAGGGCATTTCCTGTAATAAGTAACTTAACTAGTGATAATTGGAGGAGGTATATTATTTGGGTGAGACCTGGAGCTGTAGAGATGGATCAGGGGTTAAAAATGCTAGCTGTTCTTCCAGTCAATATCCAGCACACACGACAGCTCACAACTGTCGGTGACTCCAGGCCCACACATATGATGTCCTCCTCTGGCCTCTGTGGACACCAAGTCCAACGTGGTGAACAGGTAAACATACAGGCAAAACACCCACACACAAAAAGTAAAAACAAGAAAACTAAAATACCTAAAAGGGCTTAAGATAGAGCCAGTGTTGCCATTTATCTAACTTACTCGAAGAAGGGAGAAGTAGTCACAGGGACAACAGCCCAGGGAACATTTAAATAATCAACTGCACAAGTGTAGCCTGGGGCCTAGGAAACTCACAGTGGTAAGAAATCACACTATACCGCAGGCTTCCCAGTGACTCAGCCCTAGCTACAGAGCCATCTTTCTGGCATGGTCCAGTTACCTGCTAGGCCTAACTCCAGAGTGAGGCTTGAAGCCTGTAGAAGAGCTGCACAGTGATGGACAGGATAGAAATGGAGAATGGGGAGAGACAGAAATGGCTGCTTTTGGGGGGGGGCAGAATCAGAAGACACAGACATGGCTGCCTAGTCCTTCACTCAGACTTGGAGGACTGGGACTATGCCCCTGGAGGAGTCGTGCCTCCTGCCCCTAAGCCATGGATCTGGACAGTTCCTGAGTGGGGGTGACACTTCGTTCCTTCCTCACAAGAACTCGTAGTTCAATCAAGTAAATGTAATGTCTGAGAGGCGAAGGAAATTGTAGCCCGATCTCTGTATATATTGGAGTAGGTTTTGGCTGCTAAATTTCCTTTAATAATCTTAATTTGGAGAGAGACATACATCAGGCAGCGACTGGATGAACTGGTGGATGTTGGCCTCCTTGGCCGCCCTCTCAATCTCATCCTGGGACACGACCCGGCTGTTGTCTCCATAGGCGATGTTCTCAGCGATGCTGCAGTCAAATAGGATGGGCTCCTGGGACACAATGCCTAGGTGTGCTCGGAGCCACTGCACATTCAGTTGCTTTGCTTCTTTGCCATCGAGAAACTGGGAACACAGATTCACAGACCAACATCACAATCAGTAGGACTCTGATTAAGCAAAACTGCACCGTTATTTTATACTTTAAGACTGTGGGTTGCCAGGAGATGAGAGGAGTTTTGCTTGTATTACTTTGGGTTTTTAAGGCTTGTTCAGAGACATAGAAGTGTGGACGTTGGGGAAATACCCCATTTCTCATGATTTAAATTTGGCTTTTGACCCACGCAGTAATAAACAAGAATGGCCCTCCAAACAGGCCAGAAGAAGTCATGTCCCCTGGAAGTGTGAGCCACCATGTGGGTGCTTAGAACTGAACCTGGGTTCTGTGCAGGAGTGCAGTGACTGCTGAGCCATCTCCAGCGGCCTGCAGATTTCTCCTTTCATGCTTGCTCCCTCAAGGGCCTCCCACCTTGCTCTTACCTCTTCCAATGTTGACTGATTCAGAGTCCACACTCCCCTAAACCTCCATGTTTCCTCCCAACCATCCTTCTTCCCATTACCTATTTACTGAGAGTACGGAGTGGTAAGACAGGCCATTAATGGCCACTTCATGTCACCGCTCTTCTCCGTCCTCATCTTACCCAAACTCCTCTTGTGGAAGATTACTTTAAGGAGGCAAAAATGTGTTATATGTGTTTATGCTGCGTTTACTTAGTGATGTTAACATGTATTACCTTGCTTCGGCTGCGTTTGTTTAATTATGTAAAGACGTGCTGCTGTTTAACCTTGCCTGTCTAAGGCACCTGACTGGTCTAATAAAAAGCTAAACGGCTAATAGGTGGGCAGAAGAGGGATAGGCAGGGCTGCGTGCAGAGAGAAGAAGCAGGAGTGTGAAGACAGACCAAGGGGGAAAGACCCAGGGTCAGCCAGTCAGGCAGCCATCAGTCAGCCACACACGGAAGAAAGAGGAAATGGAGGACGTGCAGAATGAAAGAAAGATAAAAAGCCCTGAGGTAAAATGTAGATGGTAGGAAAACAGGTTAAATTAAGTTAAAAAAGCTAGTGGGACCAGCATAAGATAAGGCCGAACATTCATAACTGCTAAGTCTCCATGTCTTTATTTGGGAGCTGGCTGGCAGCCCAAAGACAAAGCCTGCTACAAACCCCCTCTTGTCCTCACTGACATCTTTCCCTTCTGGAAACACAGTAATTGGCTTTCATCTCCCTGTCACTCCTAGACCTCTTTTCTCTTTTAAAAGCTACTTTAATGTTTGATGTTTGCCTCTGGCAAGGGAGATGACTGGTAAGCAGGCTGCTTGTGAGGGAAAACGGAGGAGCCCTGTTGATGGAGAAGGTGTCTAGAGCTGACTGTACAGCTTACACACCCAACTTTAGCTAGAGGATGTTTCTCGGTAGGGTTATTATTTAAAGATATGAGAGAAAAATAAAACATGGCTTATAACCAAGAGTTAATAATATCCAGGCATTACATGATGAAACCTAAGATGATCTGAACACAAAAGTGTGCTCACCACTGTCCCAGCCCTGGGGTTGTAGAACCGCTCCAGCAGCTGGACCACTGTGCTCTTCCCGCAGCCGCTGCTGCCCACCAGGGCCAGCGTCTGGCCCTTCTTCACCTCCAGGCTCAGCCCCTGAAGCACTGGGATGTCGGGTCGGGTGGGATAGTTGAACATGACGTCATTAAATTTCACATTTCCTTCTAACCAATTCTAGGATGATAACAGCAGTAGTCAATTTGATTCCAACAATATGAAAACAGAGTATAGCCGGCCGTAGCTCTGTCCAGCTGCCAGGTGAAACAGATCAAAAGGACCCACCTTGCCGTGAACACTAGGGTGGTCTTCAAGTAGTGTTAAATACTATTAAACACTGTTATCTGTGCTGAGTACTAAGTCTTTACTGTATGCACCCTTTCAGTCCTTCCCATGAATGACTTAAAAGAGTCCAAAAATAGGCTATTTGCCTGGCCCTTCTCTATCTGGCTTCTTCGAGCAGAAGACCATCAGCTTAGCAGCCCCTTTGACAACTGCTTGGACTGTCTTCATGCCATTTTGGCTGCATTGCACACATGAATGTCTGAAGAAAGAAGTATTGCAATTACAGCTGCTTGCTGCAAAAGCACAGTTTCAAAGGGGGGGGGGGAGCACTATTTCCAGCAATAACTGCTCCGGACAGCTTGCTGTGGAAGTCACAAGGGTCTCCAGCAAGCATGTTCCACCAGGACAGCAGGCGAGTACTAGTGGTACCAGTACTGGTACTAGTGGCCCAGCAGAAGGTCTGTAATTACTGTCATCAGAGTCTTGATAGATAGGTCTTTGCTTGTGACTTTTGTTCTTTCTCGTCAGCAGAGCGGACTGGGCTGACAACACAGAGCAGAGACCAGAGCAGCAGCAGCGGAGCAATGGCTGCAGTATCATAGGAGAGTTCTAGAGGATGACATGGTTGGGAAGTGCAGGGAGAGAGGAGAGGACCACAGATCAGAAACTCTAGGCTTCCGCTGTTAGAAGAACTGCAACGCTTTGAAGACCAAAGTCCTGCACCATAGGCTCCAGACCTGTAACGCTAACTGCTGCAGGAGCCGAGCGTCTTAATGCTGGAGTCCTGCCCAGCAGCTGCAGTACTTAGCAAGTCCGACATGCTGCTCTGCCCACTGCTCTTGGTCAGTGAGACTTAACAATAGTTTCAGATTACTGGGACAGTTGGTGATTAAAGCTACAGCAATAAACACCTAACATGAGCACCTAGTCTCCCTAGTCTCCAGCAATAAGCAGCCCAGCTCTCAAAGCTTGGGGCCTGCTAGTCCCCTGTGACGTAGGCACTCAAGGGTTTAGGACTCCTAACAGTGGGAGTTGTAGCCTACATGCTCACGGTCTCTATCCATGGAGAGCAAAGAGACTCCAGGCAACTGGTTAGACAGATGCAGTGAGATTCTATGGTGGTTAGCCTTCATTTCAAATTGATAGAACTGAAGAAGTGGACTCCAAAAGAATCAATGCCTTGGCCAGCAAGATGGTTTGGTGGGTAGGGACCTTATTGCTGAGTATGACAACCCGAGTTTAATCCCCAGGATCCACGTGGTGGAAGGAGAGAACCAGCTCCTAAAGCCGTCCTTTGATCTCTACAGGTGCACTGTGGGAGGTGAACATCCACACACCAACACAACTAAATAAAAATGGAATTTAAAACAACTTTTTAAAAAACAAAATGTATTAATGCCACAAGGCATTGACACCAATCAAATATATAACATAAATGCAAAAAGCTTTTCTTCCATAATCTGCCTATAAAGAGGACAGCATTTTTATCTCTCTGTGTACTGCTTTTTATACACATTCATATTTAATAAAATAAACCCATGGGCTAGAAAATTCTGTATTACAATCAATATATTAAAAAGTACATATTTCAAGGCCGGGCGGTGGTGGCGCACGCCTGTAATCCCAGCACTCGGGAGGCAGAGGCAGGCGGATCTCTGTGAGTTCGAGACCAGC
>NC_022025.1:154458-159697 GCF_000317375.1 Microtus ochrogaster
AAAAAAAAAAAAAAAAAAAAAACAAACAAAAAGTACATATTTCATTAAATTTTTCTTCAACCACTTTATCCATGGGGTTAGAGATCACATAACTGAAAGAACAGACTCACCGGCTTCAGGCCTTCAGTGCCGTAGCTGTCAATCTCAGGAACTTTCTCAATGATCATGATGATATGCGATGCCGCCACTTTGGCTTTGGCGTAGTCAGGAGCGAATGAACTGGCACTTCCTGCTGCCATGGCACCAAAGACAACAGCTGAAAATACCCTGAGACACAAAGGAAAAGGAACATGTGTGCACACACAGTCATGACTGCTGTGGAAGCAAGCTGACAGTTCTACACCCAGGAGCAGGATGCTGAGTGACCACTGTCCTGGAGAGAGAAGAAATCTACAGAACAACTATGAAGATACCACGCTGTCCCTTCCAGAGCCAGCCCCGATGATACCTCTTACCGCCCGCTTAGCCCCACTAACAATCACACAGAAGATGAAGGACCACAGCTGGGAGCTGGCCTCATTCTCCTATGCTCTGGTTCCCTAAGGAAGAGAGAAGAGATGTTCCCTGCAGCCGTGGCCAACTTCTGGTTCTCACTTTACTGTCAGTGGGAACCCTTTAGAAAGAAGTCCACCTGGCTCCCCGAAGGACTCCTTCTTTATTGGAGTGGATTAGAGCACTGTACCAAGAGCTGTGGCTTTCAGACAAGAATGAAGAGATGCGCTCACACACTCCTCTCCAGGCAGGCCAGACAACACCCACTCCACTCTCCCAGATCTCAGGCCACACCTAAGGCCCTCACCTGTGTCCCTTGCCACATACCAACATCTGGCAGCTGTGGCATACTGCTCACATTCTTTGTAAAAACATCATCATGAGATTGTTTTGCTTCCTTTTCACATGTTTGTGATTTCATTCACAAATTGAGAAACAACAAAAAACAACTTTCTTTCTGAACAGTATTAAACAGAGCAGTGCTTACCTGACTATATAGCTTCACGTCAGTATTGTTAGTACGCATCAGAACAATGATTACATAGCTTCATGTCAGTATCATTAGTACGCGTCAGAACAATGACTACATAGCTTCATGTCAGTATCGTTAGTACGCATCAGAACAATGACTACACAGCTTCATGTCAGTATCATTAGTACGCATCAGAACAATGACAACACAGCTTCTTGTCAATATCGTTAGAATGCATCAGAACAATGACCACATAGCTTCATGTCAATATCATTAGTACGCATCAGAACAATGACCACATAGCTTCATGTCATTATTGTTGGTACACATCAGAACAATACTACACAGCTTCATGTCAGTATCGTTAGTACGCATCAGAACAATGACTAAGGAAGTCATTGTCATATTTTAAATTTTAGGGAGGAATGCAAAGGTACCCAGGGTTGTGATTTGAACATCTGGACCCCAGCTGGAAGCTCCGTTTGGAAGGTTGTATTACTTTTAGGAGTTGGAAACTTGCAGGAGCAGTGGGTTACTGGGGACAGGCCTTTAAGTTTTACATCCTGTCCTAACTTCTGGTCTATTCTCTCTCCTGACTGCTGAGGTAATATGACCTGCTGGCCTTGTCCTCATTCCTGCTACCAGGCCTCTTTCATGATGGATTGTAGCCCCTCAAACTGTGAGCCTGGATAACTCCGTCTCTTTCAGTTGCCTTTGTCAGGATATTTTATCACATTCACCGCGAAGGAACTACTGCACCCAGAGAACAGAGTGCATCACCTCAAGATGCTCTTTATGCATAGTTCTCATTTTTAATCAGCATATATTCCAAAACACAACTGACATTTCTAGAGGAGCAGAGTGAAAGCAGCAGCAAATTCACTGGGAAGAACGACATCAAATCACTGTAAAACAAAACAGCTTTCAATGAAACACTCTTCCTTGCGTGGCAGTGCGGCTGGTTCCAACAGTCCACAGTTTCAGCGCTATCTCTCTCTCTCTCTCTCTCGCTCTCTCTCTCTCTCTGACCTTTGCAAATACTTCTGTTTGAAAATGAAGTGTGGATTGCAACCCTTTCCATCTGGGTTTGTCCCGAGACTTCCTTCAGGCAACAGGAACGGCAGAAGATAGGGTTTTCAGTTGGAGGTCTATGACTCTGAGGTCTTGTACGCTCCCCATGCTTGTTCATTTCCATCTCTATATTCCCCCCCCCCACCATAGGCAGCTGTGAGATAAAGCATAACAGAGGACATCCTTGACGTTCCCCAAACCAACTATCTAGAGTTTCCTTTAATACAGAAGTGAGGGTGGATGAGAGCTTTTATGCCCAACTCAGATCAGCACAACTGACTTATGCACAAAACAAATGTTTTTAATTCCATGTCAATGTCACTGAACTAGTGTGACTGGCTGTTGGAACGGCATCATATTCTCACAAAACCTATGAAACATGAAAAAAAATCTCCTTCTGTATCATGATGCCACACAGCTGCTAAAATGCATCTGCATTTGAAACATTGTTATCATAGCACAGACCAGAAAGGACCTTAGCGATATCAGGCCTATTGTCGATGTTTATGCCTAGACACTTCCCTAAACTGACCTGCATCTTCTGTTTTAATAGGTACCGTGTTAGATTAAATTTATTGCTAAGCTTACATTATCATCATGTACCAGAACATCAGCCAATAGGCCTTCTGCTTTGTTGGTGACCAGTCACTGCCTTTCTCCATATGCATTTCAGTATGTCATCAACAGTGAGCCAGGAAAAGCATAAAACAGAACACTGGCTCTATAGACATACTAAAAAATATACTGCAATAAGACACACGGACAGCTAATTTTTCTCATATATTATTCAAACTCTTTCATTTGGTGGGATTCGGTTTCCTAAGACAGGGTTTCTCTGAACTCACTAAGATCCACCTGCCTCTGCCTCCCAAGTGCTAGGATTAAAGGCATATGCCACCATGGCCTAGCATGGGATCTTGTTGGGTTTTTTTTTTTTGCATAATTCACATAAATTTATTTCATTATAGATTTAAATTAGAATTCAAAGTAATGGACTTCCTTATGGCATTTTCATATAACCACACATATACATACATGAGTGTGTATAGGTGCTTTGGGCTTATTTGTCCTCCTCCTCTGCTCCTTTCCACATTGCCCCAACTCTTGTAATTAATCTTTTTTATTACTTTATAAATAATACCAATCAAAATTTCCACTTCTTCCCCTCCTCCTATTTCCTTCCCACTCTCCTACACACCCTTCCCTTCCCCCTCTAATCCTAAGAGAGGGCAAGGTACCCTGCCCTGTGGGCAGTCCAAGGCCCTCCCCTCTCCATCCAGACTTAGGAAGTTATGCATCCAAATAGACTAGAGGGCAAGGTACCCTGCCCTGTGGGCAGTCCAAGGCCCTCCCCTCTCCATCCAGGCTTAGGAAGTTATGCATCCAAATAGACTAGGATCCCAAAAAGCCAGTACATGCAGTAGAAACAGATCCCAGTGCCATTATCATTGGCTTCTCAGTCTGCCTTAATTGTCAGCCACATTCAGAGAGTCCAGTTTGATGGTGTGGAATCTTTTTAAAATGGACTCTTTTTACAAGGTTCCTCTGAAAGACCCTACAGACCCCCCTCAGAACCCGCAGCTAGCATGCTCTTGTGAGAATGTCCTGTTTGTTTGAAAGATTTTTCAGGACCTGCAGCTAGCATGCTCAGAGAACATCCTGTTTGCTTGAGACCCTCAGGACCCTCTCAGGACCTGCAGCTAGCTGGCTCTCATGAGAACATCCCGTTTGCTTAGGAAAACAGGATACCTGTAGTCAGCACATGTGCCAAACTTAGAATATTAGCAGTTTACAAAAGGAACAGTCGCCCCTATGAAAGACCCCAGCTTAGCTGCTGTAACGTCATTTCACAAGGCTTTGACAAACAAGTGTAAGTACAGAGTGAGGTCAGGGCCCCTGGCTGCAAAGCAGGATATCTGTAAAATAGGACATCTGTAAAGCAGGATATCTATGAGATAGGACATCTATACAACAGGATGTCTGTAAAAAGGAACAGGATATCTGTTGCCATACATCTGTGCTGGGAAGGGAAAAACCACTTATGCCCCTTGCCTCATTCCAACTGACCAATAACCACGCATCTGCTTCTGTAATTTGCTTTTGCCTATAAAAAGACCTTCTCCCAGTCTGCAGGCGTGCGCAAGTCCTCCAAAGAGACTTCTGCCGCAGGTACCTGTGTATAACAATAAACCTCATGCTGATTGCAGCCTGTGGTCTCGGACTGTTTCGGGATTAAGGGGGACTCCTCCTGAGGGAAGGTCCTCTTCGAGGGTCTTTCACCTCTGGCCTTTACTAATTAGAAGTATTTTACAAATGTGCTGTGCCATAAAATTTCATTGGTTCAAAAGCTTGGAACAAAGCAATATATCAAATAATTATCTGTTAAAGAACCCAATACTTACAGCATAACATTTTCAAAAGTCATCAGTTCATGAGCCACCAAGTAGGCACCAAGCCTGAAACATGCAGCATAGGAAAAATACATCATGGCCTGGGTGAAGGAGAACGTGATCCCAAAGATATGAGCTTTCTTCAAAGCATTTCTGGAAAGAAGAAAACCCAAATTCACCCCACTTCATTTCTCAGTCATTCAAGTAACTTCCTGTGGGCTGGCGGAGGGACACACAAGAGGGACAGATACAATGGATTCCATTCCTAAAGAATTCACACAAGAGGGACAGATACAATGGATTCCATTCCTAAAGAATTGGGCTTGAGCCCTTTGACTGACCGGTTTCCTCTCTGAGATGCAGAGGTGACTCTGTCTTTAGTGTAGGACTATTATGTCTTACATTAACAAATGAATGGTCCTTCCCTATTCCCACCCCCACTTGGGGGATCAACACCTCTACCCAACACCCTCCAGCTGTGGGTGTCAGAGCAGCAGGCCTGTCCTTGCTTGTGGGGATCTAGATGAGGTGCACAGCAACAAAGCAGCCAGGAAGTTTAGGGGGAAGCAAAAGGCACTGAAGTGCCTGGAGCCAGGGAGGCTTTAGGAAGCATTAACATTCCAGGAATGTCTGAACAAGGATCTTGGGTGTGAGGTGAGGGCACCAAAAGGGTGGGGATGGGCAGCCCCTTGACCTTCCTAGCCTGCTAAAACCACCAACTTTCTTGTCTTTGCCACTTACTGGGATTTCTTTTCCTTCCTTCCTTCCTTCCTTCCTTCCTTCCTTCCTTCCTTCCTTCCTTCCTTCCTTCCCT
>NC_022025.1:160402-161664 GCF_000317375.1 Microtus ochrogaster
AACGGAAGTCCTCACTAGAAAACCCCCCAGAGCCCTGGCCCACTCTTCAGGGCTTCTTACTTGTATGGTATCTGCAAGCTCTGAGCATACATATCTTCAAACTTCTGCTCCCGAGTCAAAGAGACGACAGTGCGGAAGTTCTCTATGGCTTCAGTAGCGATCTGTAAAACAACAGGCACAAGACCCAACAGGATCTCTTTTGAATCTATAAATATCGTTAATAAAATAAGTTGCTACAATGTATTTAGCATGTAGTATTATCTATGAGCATCTTCTTTACTAAAAAAGAATATTAAATAATTTCTCAAACTAGACTTCAGGTCTGTATGGGACATCCACTAATCTTCCCCCCTCTTTAGAGAGATGGCCTAAAGCCACTGTCTTTACTGGTTTTAAAAGAGGTACTTGAGAATTCAGTGTGTTCTTTACAGTGCTTTCTTACACGGATGTATTTCAACCTTCAATTGCTTTAGCTTGTTTACTCGTTTATTTGAGACAGGGTCTTGCAAAATATGCAAGACTGACCTAAAACTTGAGAACGTCCCACTCCGTCTGGGTGCAGTTAATACTGCCATGCACTGGCTTTACATATTTTTTGTTTTGTTTTGCATATTTTTAAAAATGTGATATTTATCTATAAGTGCTTTAAGACCTATCTGGAATATGCTACAAAATAAACCGTTCCACATCAGCATCTTAGACCTTCACGTAAGCAGTGCTCTTCCCCCAAGTTTACCCATGGCTAATGATAAAGTGGATTCTGAATCTATACTGTCTTTGGTAAAGAGCATTCCAAGGTTCCTGAATACATGCAGTGCGGTACCATAGGCAACCTTAACAATGCACCTGTTTTCAGCCCTAGCAGCACTTTCAATTCTTATTCCCATAGATATCTTTGAATGTGAGGATTTACTGGCATGAAATAATTTACTTAGGAAAAATTTTTGAAAGTTGAATCACTAGGTCAAAGACAGTAAATGCTGTTTGTCATCAACAAATGTTGTACAGATGAACAGGATTCTCTGGCGTTTCCATATATTCACATATCATGTCCATCTTCTTTTCCACCTCAACCCTTCCTGGGTCCATACATTTCTCTCTCATCTTCTAACATATTCTACACATGGAATAAAACACACTGCTTTTTCTTATTTAACATGAGCTACTCCAATTCTACTTTCCTGCAAATTTACTTTGTATGTGGCTTCCCATCTGGAAAGCGAAGGGGAGAGATAGAAGCTCTCTACCATTTCTTTAGCTCT
>NC_022025.1:162369-164035 GCF_000317375.1 Microtus ochrogaster
ACACACACACACACTACTTGTAATATCAGCACTGGGAAGTGGAGAGAGAAGGATCCTGGGGACTTGTTGAGCTAGTCTAATGTAACCAGTGGTTTCTAGGTCCCAGGGAGGGACTCTGACTCACAGACAAGGAGGATGGTTCCTGGGAAATGACCCTAGCCTGACCTCCCCACACATATGCACAGCACCCATACTCATGTACAACTGCACACACACACTAAACACATACACATTTTAGAAAACCCTGAGAATAAGGAAAGTAAGATGGTAGAGGAAAAAATGATCCAGAAAATCTTTGTTCAGATACATTGAACTATTTTTAATTACAGGGGTTCAAATAAATAGCGCTGCGCCGGGTTAGTCAGACAACTGAAGAAGCCACAGCGAAGGGTGATGGGAAACAAGTTCCATGGTCAAATTCAATGAATCTCTGAAAGACTTCCTGCGCAAGGCACCGGGTATTGCTGATAGAAATGAAGTGTTTGAGCACAGGCTTCATATGGTCAGTGGAATGACATTCTATTCTACAGAATTATCTCTTCATTTTGAGGCACAGGCTTCATGTGGTCAGTGGAATGACAATGTATTCTACAGAATTATCTCTTCATTTTGAGGCACAATGAAGCGATGAGGAAAAACCTGAACTAGAAGCTTGTACCCTTACAGCTTCAATCTCTACAAGTTTTAAAGACTAAGTAATTCCCTAAATAAAGAATTTTTAGTTGGAAGAGTAAAAAAATAGTACTCTTTCATTCAGAAAGTATCATTTACTAAATAACTTGGGAGAAAGGAACATACATGATTTTGGGAAAAAAAAATGACTTCTTTACCCTCTTCCTCCTGCCTTCAAAAAATCATGTTTGATTATGGCTTTCAAGACTGAAAAAACCCTACATGTTTTCAGTAGTGCTCATCAGTCCATAAGAACACAACTGCACACTGCCAAGAACACGCCATAGACAGTGGAGCTATGAGAGCGCTCTGACAGCACAGAGTGAGAATGGTGGGCAGCTCTGTCTTCCCAGACACCATGACTCCGGCTAACAAGGACAGTCTGCGACACCATACTCTCAGGACAAAAGAAGGCCCTGACATTCCATTGCTGGGATATGAGCAGCCCTTGACATCACACACTTGAGTATGTGTTCTGTGAAATTACACAGAATGGCTTAGAAATCTCAAGCTTACCTCATTTAGAGGCAAATCATCAGACACAGGCTTGTCCTTCATGGAACTTAAGTTTTAGCAAGGAATACACCCCATTCATTAATAAAGAAACAGGACAGAAACATCCGAGGAGGCACACATTCAGTAAGTGTGTGGCCTCTGCAAATACAACTCAAAAACCTGAGTGATGGAAATGAGTCGTCCATGCGGTCCAAGGGAAGCAGAGTCGTGTGATAGGAATTGCATGTTCCTGGCGGCTGCAGCAGTGTGGACAATGCAGACTACAGTGCAAGGAAAGAACAGTCAAGGACTGGATTTGCAGTCGGGTTTGCAGCCGGGAAAAAAGCTTGGACTGTGTGCAACTTGTTAAAGGTCACTGCAAGATTTAAAGCACAGGCTAGCACGACCCAATCTGTATCTAAGAGATATGAGAACGGGCTCGTGTGAAGAATGTAGAATACAGGAGGAGACTAGAGCTAGCCTGACCCAATCTGTATCT
>NC_022025.1:164620-180702 GCF_000317375.1 Microtus ochrogaster
GCCTGTCCCTTCACAAGCCTGTACCTTCACAGGCCTGTACCTTCACACGCCTGCACCTTCACACGCCTGCACCTTCACAGGCCTGTCCCTTCACAGGCTTGCACCTTCACAGGCCTGTACCTTCACAAGCCTGCACCTTCACAAGCCTGTACCAGATGCCTGGTTCTTAGGATTGGTCATCTTCCCACCATCACTCTACGGCATTTGAAGCGTATCAGTGCTATAAAATCGCAATGCTTTTCTTCAAATGAAAAGTCTTCACCATAGAAACAAAGAACCCCAGCACACTGTTGGCTGGAGTTATTTAGCAGGAAGCTGGGCCTCGGTTGCTCGAGCCAGAGCACTCCGAGGGCATTCACACTGTGAAGTCTGACCCTGGAAACAGTAGTTGGAGGCAAGAAAGCTGGCCATGCGGCTTTCTCTCAGAGAAACTCCAAGGAAACAGGGTGAAGAACCTGGTGATGACTAACTTCTGGAACCTTCCTAATCATTCATGCCAGCAAGGTGCCTGCCTAGGAGACAAAGTACCAAACACACACCCACTGGGAGCCCAAATCCACTCACATCTCCCTTGGGCTAGGCCCTAAGTCTTGGGAATTTGGAAAAATCCATCCATAGATATAGCGCTAGTAGACACTGGGCTCACTTGAGGGGGCAGCCCTGTTCCAAACTCTCATTTCTGGGAGAGCATGTGATATTAGACTATTCTCCACCATAACAGAATGTGAATTCTCAGCTAATGAACAGGAGTACCACTGCCTGAGTTTGGATCCTGGCTCCAGGAGAGACTGATTCTAAGGCGTGAAGAGCACAGCCTGTGTGCCCAGCGGGCTCACCTAATGAGCTTTTTAGCTACAAGAAACAAAATACTTGCCAGGAAATCCAGTAGGTCTTACGAAAGCATTTGTTAAGCTGTGAAAAAAAATAGCTAAGGGTGCACAACAAACAGGACAGAGGGGAAGAGGGCAGATGTGAGCGAAAGTGGGGCATGGAGAAGAGGAAAGCAGTAGTCTACAGTGGAGCGAATCAATACTCTTGGGACTTTTCCATACTGAATCTCTCCAAATATGCATAACAAAATGTGCCTATGTCCCCACACACAGGAATGGCTTAAAGAAAGAAAGACAGAAAGACAGAGAGGGTGGGGAGAGAAGGAAAAGGAGAAAGAGAAGAATGGAAGGGAATGCAGGAGGAAGTGGAGGCAGCAGCCTGAAACCAGAAAAGCCACGAAAAGCAGCTGCCAGGCTTCGAGCTGAGAGAGGCGTTGCCCACTTTTCTTCGGATACGAATCTGCAGGAAACTGAAGTTTGCTGAAAGAATGGTTAGGACAGCATCCTCAGGGAACAGCCAGCAACAGGGAACTGGTGAACATCACCACCAAGGAACTTTTCCTGCTAGATAAGCATTGCGCTTTGTTGGACTCACCTTCCCAGAAACCTCCAGTTCTTTCTTGTCTTTCAGAGCTTGACTAGACAAGAGTTTCATTTCCATAATGCCACCCAAAACAATGAGTGGTACAATCACCACGAGTAAAAGTGTTAACTGCCAGCCGTAGATTAAAGATATGATAATTCCTGTCCCCAGATTTGCTACATTCTGGGTAGTTACAGCAAGCCTGGAACCCATAGCCTGAAAAACATAAGAAATTAGAGACACATTTTTATATTAACTGTAAAATACATGTACTCTTACGACTTAGGAGAATTTGCTTTCATGTGAAGACATTAATTTTCTTCTTGGTTACTAAATTTGTGTTTCTAAAATGAGGATTTCCCCGACTTCTACAAAAATAGGATAGTGGATCAATAATCCAGAACTGATTTTTCTCTCTATTCTGATTCCTTTTTCTTTCTTTGGTGTGTTTGTCTGGAGGTGCGTGCGTGAGTTTGTGGGGTGCAGGTTCATGAGCATGCTGGCGTACCCACCCATGTGGAGGATAGAGCAGGATGTGGGGGGGATCCCGCTACCGTTCTCTGCCTTACTACCTTGAAACATTAGCCATAGCTTGCTCACAAGCTCCTGGGGTCCACCTGTCCCTGTCCCCCCAGTGCTGAGGTTACAGGCATATGCAGTCAGTCATGCCTGGATTTTTTACGTTGAGTGTTGTGGATTCAAAACTGCAGAGAAAGTGTTCTTTCCTTCTGAACCTCCCCCCAGCCATGACTGATTCCTCAATTCAAAGACATCTTTATGTACCAAAGCATGATCACTAAAGCAAGTTCAGGGCAGAGGGAGACCCAACAATGAACATGTTTGCATTTTCACACCATCTTCTTGAAGGCTATTGCTCTGAAGTGGTGGGTTATAGAAGACACTGTAACTTCAGCCAGAGATCAAAATGTGTTGATGTGAGAATTCAAAGTTATTCCTTCTCTAATTCTTAATAGGTGTTTTGTTTCCTATAATCATTTTAAGGAAGCTTTTCTTCCTTCTTCTCTGAACTGTATGCCTAGAACATCCTGACAAGAGGTCATGTGTCCTTCTTGAGTAGCGATTACAACTGTCCATTGATTAACTGAGCAGTAAGACAGACTGACCATGAGAGATGCACTATTAGTACTTCCCCTTCTGTTAGCAACACTCAGTGAGCCTTCTGGGCAGGATACCACACACAGCAGGTCTTTTCTAATAACTGTTCTCAGTGGACCTTATCAAAGGAATGCTTAGAAGTTATATACCATGCAATATATATTTAATATATATTTAATTTTATACCTTAGCTACAATGCATGTGATATCCCAGTGGGTTAAATGAATATTTACATTTTTTTCTGCCAACCCCTACTTACATTTCCTTAAAGACAGCCACTAACAGCTCTAAGGGAAAGGGATCTCACGCTGTGGATCAAAACGACATAATGACATCACCCCCAGGAAGCACGTACCCCTTTCACATCAGCAGCATCACTGGCGAGCCTGGTGGTCAGTGCGCCAGTGCTGTTCTTATGGTCATCGAACCAGCTCATGTCCTGTAACACAGAGGTATTTTTTCACCGTAATGCCCTATTTATGAAACCCTGAGATTTAGGAGAAAGTGACAGTGTCAGCTATCACATATCCCCACATTTAGTATCCAGAATTTAATGTTCAACAGACAGAAGAGAGTTAATACGCAAACACACAACTGGACTGTTTTATTCGTTAATTTACATAAAAATGTCTCCTTGTCTCCAGCAGAACTCCAAGTGTTAAACAGTGAAGAGTGACACGTTGCCGTCATACAGCCTCAGCTCCAGAGACAGAAGGCACGAGGAAACAAATTCACACTGTCTGAACGGTACCTAACACTCTGGACAAAACATATCAAAAAGGACAAAGGGTAAGGGACAAGGCAGAGAAGTGTCAGGAAGGACTTTCTAAGGGGACTGGGAGCAGACATGCAAAGGAAGGAAGAGATGAGCGCGTCCAAGAGAAGATGATGCAGCACTTGCAGTGACCCGAGCCGAGGCACACTCGGTCTTAACAAAAGCTAGCAGGCTGTGGTAGCCCAAACACACACAACAAACCCACAGTGTTTGTCTCTAAACCAGCCTCTTCCTGTGGACTCTTTTGTCCTATTGTGATCCCCCTGAACCTCTCTTCCACCACCGCTGTGTCTGGACGGGGGTGCAATTGTAGCTGAGGTAGATGGGAGCTGCACATGGCCTTTGGCAGCTGTGGAGACTAGAGACTTCCCTGCTGGATGCACACTGCCTCCAGACCGGGATGAGGATGGAGGCCATGAAACCAGTGAGGAAGCTGAGGAGTGACTGGTCATTAAACAGGAATGTCATCAGGTTTCAGTCTGAACAGCGGCCTGCAGGCCCCACCCTCCTGTGCACGTCATCTCCCTCCCAACATAGACATAGTTTCAAAGAATAAAATAAATCTTGAAATAACAACAAAACAACAGCCAAGGAGATGTTACTGTCTACATGGAAGACTGAGGTTTTGGAGCTGGGTTCAAGTGCCTCTGGCTTGCCTGGGCTAGGATGCCTGAACATTTTTTTAACAGTAAATGACAATTGATCATAAAAGTTTTAAAGTCGTATGTAAATTTCTCATAGTTGATAAAAACCAAAAATCTTTCCTCGTTCAACTGGGCTGTCCTGGGATACTTTTCCCAAATCCAAATTCTTCGTTAAGGAAAATATGCTCTCTGTCTGTTTGAGGGTCTTGAAGATGCGAAGTGTGAGGTGCACTCTGTCCTCTCAAGGCAGAGCTAACACTTTATGTGGGTCATGTTAGCCTTTGAGGAGCAAAGAAACCAGGCAGTGAGGGATGATGCTCACACCAATGCCCTTGGATCTGTGGACTGAAAGGCATGGGTGGGGGTATCCCAGGCTCACAGGAGAAAGAAGGAGGAGGGAATGAGCACTATTGAAGATTACTTTGGTTTCTGTGTTTTTCAACGCTGGACCAAAAGCCTGAAGGAGAATCTACTCTGGAGACTCCATTTGTCCCAACTCAGTCTGGTTCCTTGTGCCCGCCTGCAGCAAACAGAGTGCACGTCCACATCCTACATCGACAGATGGTTTACCAGCATCTCAAGAAGAGGCTGAGGGAGACCCATGCAGGATCTCTATCTAAGGAACTTGACAGCGCTCCTACAATCTGTGTCCATGGAGCACAAGAGAGAATTCCTACTCCCCGACCCCAGGGTGCAAGCCACAGCAGCCGTACCTGTCTCAGCATGGACTTGAAAACGTGGTATCGGAGTCGCTTGGTGAGGATCTCTCCAGCTTTGCCAAACGTGAAGCCCTAAGAAGAATGAGAAAGCGTCACACAGAAGGCTGGCCAGGAACTCAGACACCAAACACACAGGGGATGGATGCTAAACTAATCTCGGGCTCCCATTCTCATGTCTCCATCTCTGTTCTAAACTCTATAGCACATTGAACTACTGTGATCAGGTCGAGGGCTGTAGTAGGGAAAAGGGTAGAGAGGAGGAAGGGGCAAGAAGAGGAGGCAGAGCCACAGAACTGGTACAGTCCAGGTGATGAAAGAGGTACTATACAAACAGGAAAAGTAAGTACTTGTTTCCAAAATCTTCCAAAATGAATACAGAAGCGATGTAGACACTTACCTGAAAGAAATATGTAACAAAACAAATCATTCCCATGACCAGAAAAAGCAGTGAAAACAAATTACAATTCTGTTGTTTGGTTTCGGGGTCATCATCTCTTGTGAAAACCTGTGACAAAATATTTGAGGGGTTCTTAGTTCTATGGCTCAGGAAGGCATTCCTCAGGGAGGCCATCCCTCTCTCACTCAGTGTGGAGGCCAAAACAGACTTTGTATCCTGGAACAAGGGTGGCTTCCAGAACGCTGGCCTCTAAGGCATCTGCATCTGTTCTGCATGACAGAGATCGTCTGCCATTCACAGACTCACCCAGCATTTCCCCGGGGCCACAGAGATCAATGTATGCTACCCTACTATGGAATGCATTGTAATAAATTCTCTCCACTTGGAAGCTTGGTAAGGAACACCGTTGTTCAACAACTCATTGTTTTACTATGCAAAAATTTCAAAGTGTTCCAAGCTGTTTGAGTACTTGGGACTAGATGGAGCTCATCCCTGAAGAAAATGGAGTCTCCTTCTCTTAGCAGCCATTGACTGATTCTGGGGCCTTGTGAAATGTCCCCACCCACACTGGCATGTTGACTGCTATGTCATAACTTGGGTCTTGTTTAGGCAATTATATTGTTGAGATTTCATGGGTATAGCTCCCATGTTATCCAGCAGCAGGTATCCTGGTTCTCTGGCTCTTACACTCTTTTCACTCCCAAAGGACAGCTCATCCTGTCAACTGTCTTTTATCCTCATTTCTTCGTGTTCATTTACTACACAGACTCAGGAGAGTGTGTGTTTAACACTAATAATGATGAAAGAGTGAAAGAATTGGAGAGTGGGTGGGGAGTAGATCCAAGGAGCCAAAGGAGGTTAAAGGAGATGGAAATGATGTAAATACAGTACTCTTGCATGAAAGTCTCAAAAAAAAATTAAATTAAAAAAATTCGGTTTCCTCTTACAAATTAGACTTCTATTCTCTCTTCAAGCCATGTTTTTCAGGCTTCTTGTCAACAGTACAAATAGAAGCCGTTCATTCGCTCTTCATCAGTGAACACAACAAATACACAAAAAGGCCATAGACACTTACCCCTATAATCCTTGAAAATACTATGGCGAACACTGGTTGCATGCATCCGCTTATAACAGCACAAAACACACCAACGACTAAGTAAGGCCATTCAGTTATGTTCAGCTTTAGGATCCGCCAGAAGGAAACAAGAGGCACATCTTCCTCCTAGAAAACGCATGCACTACAGCAGGACAGTTTACAAAATTCATGAAGTGGGGGCTAGAGAAATGTCTCAGCAGTTGAGAGCACTTGCTGATCTTGCAGGGGACCCATGCTCTGTTCCCAGCACCCACAAGGCAACTCATAATTGTCTTTAACTATGAGTCTACGTGTTAGGATTATGCTGGCCTGCCCTATCACCTGGTAGGATGAACCCAGGCAATACCCTGTCCCTTTAAGAGACAAGCTCCACCCACTCACAATCTCTCACTTCTCGCCTGAGCAATCCCACCTTAGCCCTTCTCTCTCTCTCTCTCTCTCTCTCTCTCTCTCTCTCTCTCTCTCTCTCTCTCTCTCTCTCTCCCCCTTTTTCTCCCGTATCCTCCCAATATCATCTTCCTAAATATAACTCCATACTCCCCAAGCTCTCTTTGCATGGTGTATTCTGTTTACTGCACGGTCCCCCACCTGCAGTGGGACCTGCCAGGGTCACTTGTGCTGCATCTTACACTGGGGTTCTGATTCTGGCCTTTAGGGGTACCCCCCGACACATACATGGTACACATACACACATACAGGTAAAACACTCATGCACATAGATGTATTGTTTAAAAATTGATAATTAAGTCTATCATCTATAGCTCCATCCATTCATATTATCACTAATGAATATAATATGATTCCTTACTGACTGGTAGTACTATCTTGAAGCTAACCCTGACAGTTTCATTCTTTTTTCAAAAAACCAAAGATGTTCTTATCAATACTCTTGATTCTCAAGACAAGAATATTTACTAGGCCGGGCGGTGGTGGCGCACACCTTTAATCCCAGCATTCGGGAGGCAGAGGCAGGCGGATCTCTGTGAGTTCGAGACCAGCCTGGTCTACAGAGCTAGTTCCAGGACAGGCTCCAAAGCCACAGAGAAACCCTGTCTCGAAAAAAAAAAAAAAAAAAAAGAATATTTACTATGGGGAACAAAGATACTGGCAGACCACCAGTCTCACTGTTTTTAAAAATTATTAAACTGCCCTAACACATAATAATTCTGTTATTACGGATTTGAGATTATAAAGAATATATGCTTCTAACTCTCGTAACATAATCTTGAAGGCTATATGTTTATTTAAATATCTATGGTTGGACTCCAGCACTATCCGCCTGTTCAGAATCTCCATGTATGCCCAGAGAACAAGGGCACACAGGAAGAGTTGTGTCTACTTGCTATAGTAGATCGTAAAATGAGGGGTGGGAGACATAGCTCATTGGTAAGGTGCCTAACTAAAAATATGAGGTCCTAGCACCACAAAAATGAAACAAAACAAAAAGCTTATTTTACTAATGCTTTAAGATTTATTCAGCATTCCTGACTTAAGGAATTCCTGATAGCGATAGCTAACATCGTAATTTTAATAGGATTCAGAATAACCAAGAAGACAAGCGTCAGAGCAGACAGCGAGGGATTATCCAGGTTAAGATCTGCTGTGAGATCCACTGTGAGAAGACCTAACTGTGGGGCTGTCTCAAAGGGGAGGGAACCAAACACAGGCATGTATCACTCTAAAGCCCCATCATGATGAACTCGCCCTCAAACTCTGAGACACTACAGACCCTTCCATCCTCCCTGAAGCTGCTCCAGTTGAGTACTCTGTCACAGAAAAGCCCTTAACTGACCACAGTTTCTTTACAAAAATCCAAAATTAAAAAACTTCCTAAGAATTCTTACTCTTAAATTCTGAGCTGACTGTAAAATGCTGTGGTTTTGGTTTCTGGAATAATCTATAAAATATGACAGAAGGAGTCTTATACAGTCGTATCTTGGTTTTCCTCCTACCCCGGCCCTAGCTTACCCAATTAACACACAAGGAAGGGTGTGGGGAGGGTTTAGCCCCACGACTACAGCCACATGCATACCTGGGCCTCTTTCGCACTAACTCTTCTCTCTTGGTCTTGTGGACCGTAGCTACATTTCCGTATTAAAGGGGATGTGGATTCGTGTGAAGTCAATTCAGGGGCATCAGTGTCACTTTGGGATTCATAAGCTTCATTTTTCAGTTTAATCTCATTTCCTGTAGTCTAAAACAAATAAGAAAGATGGAGAATTGGGTAGACAAGGGTCCATGGACATCAGCATTAGGAAAATTGGGAAAGTTCCAAGGTTTTATGGGACATGATGGGACTAAGCTGCTCTGCTTGCTCGTGGGATGAAACGTAAACCACAGAGTGACAAGGACTGCCACCAAATAGAATACTCTTAGCCACTTCTGTGCTGCTTACTGGGTCAACTGCACACAAACTTACACATCTGGGAAGCAGGAATCTTAATTAAGAAAATGCTTCCATTAGACTGGCATTTAAGCAATTCAGTGGGGTATTTTCTTGGTTTACGATTTCAGTGGGTGGGCCAGCACACTGGGCAGGTGGTCCTGGGTAGTTCAAGAAAGACTGAGGAAGCCAGAGGGAGTAAGTCAGTAAGCAGCACTCCTCCATGACCCCCGCAATCAGCTCCTCCTCCAGCTTCCCACCTGAGTCCCTGGTCTGACTTCCCTGAAGATGAAGTCATCACAAGGATGGAACATAGGATGGAATCAGCCCTGTCCTCCCTAAGCTGTGCTTGGTCCTGACACTTTATCACAGCCACAGAAAGTAACTGAAACAGTCTTTTATTGGGGGGGGGGCACTCAGCCAATCAAGTTTGCTTTGAACTAGTGTAATCAAAGGCAATGAGGTGTATCCTATAATGTGAGCCACATCTGCCATTTAAAATGTTCTAGCACGGGGGCTGGAGAGATGGCTCAGTGGTTAAGAGCATTGCCTGCTCTTCTAAAGGTTCTGAGTTCAATTCCCAGCAACCACATGGTGGCTCAGAACCATCTGTAATAAGGTCTGGTGCCCTCTTCTGGCCTGTAGACATACACACAGACAGAATGTTGTATACATAATAAATAAATAGATAAATAAATAACAAAATGTTTTAACAGCCACATTAGAGAATGTGAAAATGGATAAAAATCAATTTAACTATATATTTAATCTAGAGAATCCAAGATGTTATTGTCATCAGCATATTATCCATTTAACATGCAGCAATACAAAAAGCTACTGGAATATTTTACATTTTTTATACTAGGCCTTCAGAATCCCAGTGTTCATTTTGTACTTAAAACATTTCACTCTTCAGATTAACCAATATTCTAACGTTCAGTAGCCACATGTGGCCAGCAGCTCCTACCATGGGTAGCTCATCTCTAAACCTTGTTAAATGTTAATTATCCTTTTTAAGCTTCTCTCTTTCCCCAAAAAAAAAGCAACACAAAACTCTTACTTGATCCTATATATCCATAGCACTTTTCCTGCTTTTCAAGATAATCAAATTAAATCATCTATAGCATTAAATGGTAGTATGTTATCGATAAGATAATTTTGGAATATTCCAGAGTTCCACTGTACCTGTGTCATGACAAGTTTGAAGTAAATGCCCTTCTCTTTCATGAGCTCATCGTGATTTCCTTGCTCCACAATGACACCACCATCAAAGCCAGCAATGACATCAGCATTACGAACTGTAGACAAGCGGTGAGCTATCACAATGGTGGTCCGGCCTTCCCGAGCCTGGAGACACAGAAACCTGACTTTTTATACATGAATAACTAACTATATGGAAAGACTCACTCATTCAACTTATGCTTACTGAATGCCAGTGCTTTGACAACATAAAACCAGCAAAGCTACAGAAAACAGTCTATGATTTCAATGAATGCATGGGCATGAAGTTCCACTTAGCCGAGAAGCATTCATAACTGATAGCTCCAGTAGAGAAAAAAATTCGTTTTCTTCATTGAAATAAAACTGTGTATCAGCCACACTGCAGGGCAGGCTCAGGAGTAGTCAGCCAGCACAAACTGGACTCTGGATTTGTTTGTCTTGAGGATCAGAAGACAGAGAAGATGAAGTAAGGTGGTAGGAAGGTGAGGAAGGATAAGGGAGAGAGTGGGGTTGCGGTTGCGTAAAGCATATGATCAAAGCTGGGTGTTGGTGGCACAGGCCTTTAATCCCAGCACTTGGGAGGCAGAGGTGGACTACAGAGCTAGTTCCAGAACAGCCCGAGCTATGCAGGGAAACTCTGTCTCATAAAACAATAATACCAACAAAGAATATGATCAAAATATATTGTATAAAATTCTTAAAAATATAAATAAAAATTATTAGAAAATAAATAGAATTTTTTTTTTAAAGAAGAGTGCTCTGAGGAGGTAGAAACTGAAAGATACTAAGACTCATAAATCAGTCTGTGCTGTCAAATCCATGAGCTCTAGGTTCAGGGACAGACACACTGTCTCAAAAAAGAAGGTGGAGATCAACTAAGGAAGATAATCCATGCATGCACACACATGTTCAAGTGCACCTATACATGCATATGCATACACATACATACACAGTCACACAGACAGGAAAAAATACAAATAATGGAATACTAATATTCCTATAATTCAACCTTTAAGTATAGCTCACAGACCTTATCCAGAGCAGCCTGAACCACAGCTTCACTTTCTGTGTCCAAGGCTGACGTCGCCTCATCCAACAAAAGGATCTTGGGGTTGCGGACCAGGGCACGAGCAATGGCGATTCTCTGTTTCTGTCCCCCACTCAGCTGTGCCCCTCTCTCACCAACCAGGGTGTCAAATTTCTACAATTAAAATGATAAAGAAACAATCAAAGTAACAGGAAGTAAGGCAATAAACTACCTCAGCTCTCATTTCAAATTGGGACGTAATAATCATCACTGGAGCTTGGCCAGCAACACAGTCCAGTTCTTGGCAAGAAGTATCTACCACTAGTCGATAGGGTGAGCGATGGAAAATCCACAGTAAACTGGAATTCCCCTCTAAGGAAGTTCATCCAACTCACAGGAGTTTCCTGAGTTCACATGAGCCTCGGGGTGACAGAGGGCAGGCACAACTCACGTGGGGCAGTTTCATGATGAAGTCATAGGCGTTGGCTTCCTTGACTGCTCTCTCGATCTCATCCATGGTGACGTTCTCTCGGCCATAGCGAATGTTTTCAGCGATCGTGGTGGCAAACAACACAGGTTCCTGACTCACCACGCCGATGATTTCCCGCAGGTACCTCACATTGATGGTCCTGATGTCCTGGCCGTCGATACTGACCTGAAACGGAATGTGTGGTTGTCACACTTTAGAATCACGGAGTCAGAACGATGGGCAAGGGTAGCGCTGCCGGCTGCACGACCACTCACCACGCCCTCTGTGGGGTCGTAGAGCCTCTGCAGCAGCTGGACAGTGGTGCTCTTCCCACAGCCACTGTTGCCGACCAGGGCCACGGTCTGTCCGCTCTGCACCTTCAGGTTGAGGCCCTTCAAGATCTGCCAAGACAGACGAGAAGCTAATGTTAGGGCAATTCCCAGGATAGATAGACAAACATAAGTTCTAATGAGCAGAAAGCTGAATTCAGTACTGGGTTTAAATACGTAACATACATGTGATTATTTGTCTTTGTTTTACAGTATCTAAAAGAATGTCTCTATCCAATAGATTATTGAATCATAGATTTATCATTTATCGCCATACCTTAACTCCACTTCGAGATGGGTAGCTGAAGTGAACATTTTTAAATTCTAAATTTCCCATTATACTGTCTGGTTTATGTCCCTTTGTTGAGAAGCTGTCAATGCTTGGCTCCTAAACAGAAGTGTATGTTAGGAGATCACCAGGTTACAATCACTACTCTGTAGTGACACTTGTAGAGAGAGGAAGTAAAAGGGAAACTGACTCGATACGTAATCAATCTTTTCTGTAGGTGAATAAATGGGCCAGCCAGACTTACATTATCAATTATCTTGAAGATTTCATAGGCGGCCCCTCTTGCATTTGCAAAGGCTTCTACGTTAGGGGCAATATGTCCGATACTGAAAGTCCCAAATAATACAGAGTAGAAGACCTGAAGAAGGGGACCAAAGCATGCAATCACTTAGTGTTCAGCACAATTTTCCTCATGTTTCCTTTTTCTGCTAATATAACCAATTTCATTTCAAAATGACAAAAAAAATTTGACACAAAATACTGAGGAGAATAAATGGCAAGAATATTAAGTACTAAAACATTTTAAGTTTATGACTAAGAAATTCAAGTTAAAATCCTGGTATTAGGCTACATTTAACTCTTTATAGTTTATACAATATCAAAATATTATACTGTAGCCACCAAGAGCAAATATTTGTTGACTCTTCAATTAAAATAAATAATATAAATTTAAGTTTAAACACTTAATGTGTTTAGAATTTAGAATTAGTCTGACTTGCTTTATCACACAATGGTATACTTTCTATACTCATATTTAATAGAAAGTTTTTTTTTCAAAGATTCAGCATTTTTACTTAGATCCTCACGAGAATAACCTGAAATAAACACAAGAAGCCCAGGTCTGTACCCGGATGAGTACTGTAATCTTCAGAACATTCTCTTCACACCTTTGGCCTGCTGTCTATGCTGCATCAGATGCTACAGTTTCTGCAAATGCATTCTCAATTATGCAGCACACAGCTAGATATGACTCAGTGGCCCCAGTTCATCTCCTTACACTGTGCCCTCTTTGAAATCTAATGAACAGGTATTTGGGTTTCTGTTCTTTGTTTTGTTCAAAACACTTTCTTCTTGCTACAAAAAACTCGTCTTTGTTCTGTTGGAGCTTTGCAAGAACTGATGTCACTACTCATCTCCGAGCCCTACAGGAATGCAACTGTGCATCACGCTGAGTCTTCATGCCACACTAGAAGTTATGGCACATGCTCCTGTCACATCTGTTTGGCATTAGAGGGAAGCAGTAAGAGTTTAGACAGTTGCTCCAAATCAGAGCTGGTAAAGTCCAGCTGGAATGTGAAGCCAGTAGGTCTGGTGCAAAATCCTGAACCTGTATTTGTGCACAGTCCTACAAGGCAAAAAAGCTCTAAATACAATTTTCAGTTACAAAGAACAACAACTTACATTTCTACCAAACTGTGAGGCTACCATTCAAAAGATTTTTACTATTTACTACTCATTTTTTGAGTAGTAAATCAGAAAATAAGAGAAGCACTTAGCACGATTGTGTCAAAGGGAGACCATCTCATTAAATGTAGGCTCACAGAGGAGAGGTGGTCAATGCCAATGGTATTTAGGCTACAGGGCTGGGAATCACCTTTTCTGAAAATACTTCATGTCTTCAGATACTAAATTTTGCCAGACCTTGCAACCAAGTTAATAATATACCTTAAGACCATTTAAAACAGTATAGTCACTTTGTTTTCCCATTGTGTATTCATCAAGTTTAGTTTTACATGCCTTTAAGAAAGCAATGTAACCAACCTAACCATGCCCTGGACTTCAGATACACTTAGCTTCTACAACCGAAGCTAAATGTGTAGTTTTAAACTATCTACTTTTCCTATTTCTGACCCAGAAAAGTCTGTGTGTGTGTGTGTGTGTGTGTGTGTTATGGTAATAATTTGCTAAAACCAGACAGTAACCTGAAAGCAACTTTAAAGAAAACGTATCCAGCATAAATATTGGAGGCAATAAGTGGGTACAGGTTGATAATGTCTGCCTGCAGTTCTGGGTGCTATTTAGGGTCAGTAAAGTAGCACCGTCACTTGTAAACCTCTATTAAATTTTTCAGTAAAAAAGAATTTTTCATTCCTTTCCAGTACTATGTTTTTCTATGCTGTTCAATGGATGTAGAGCAAAGCCCTTTGTAAGTGCAGACAGACAGACATCAGACTACAAATAACGAGAAGACACAGGGAGAAAAGTGCAGAATTCAAAGAGGACTCATTCTTAGTTTGGGTAGTTTGGGTAACAATGACCCCAGGAGACTCCTATTTGAGCTCAGTCATCAGGGGGTGGAATTCTTTGACAAGATGATAAGAATGAAATGTGATCTTGTAGGAGTAGGTTTGGTCTTGTTGGAGGAAATATAGGAAGTATACCACTGGGATCACTGGGTGCTGGGAGCCGATTTGAATAGCTGCCATTACAAGATGGCATTTGGCCCCAGCCTCGCTTGATAGATAACTCCATATCAGGGTTGCAGTTCTTCCACCGGAAAACAGGGTGAGTTGTGATCTAGCTGCCCACACTTCCCCTGACCGGCAGGGGAACATCCTGGTCTGTAACTGACAGGGATGTTCCCATGCTTTCTTTCCTGCCAGTGGGTCTCCAGAAAAGCAGTTAAAGTATCAAAGTATCAAAAGTTGCTAGGCAGACTCCCTATATAAGCAGTTATAGTTCAGGGCTCCGGGCCCCTTGCTTTCTGCTCTCCCTACAACCAAGAGGCTCCGAATCCTCGTCTGGTGGCTGTTCCTTCCTGCTGGTCAGAAAGTTCGCCGCAACTGGGGGTGGGCTTTGAGGTTTCAAAAGCTTGTGCTGGACTCTTTCCCCCTTCCTATCTCTTTGTTTTTGGATCAGGATGTAGCCCTCAACAACTTCTCCAGCACCAGGTCTGGCTATGTGCCACCATGCACCTCACCGTGATGATAATGGACTAACTCTCTGAAACCTTAAACAAGCCCCCAATTAAATGCTTTCTTTTATAAGAGTTGCCTTGGTCATGGTGTCTCTTCACTGCAATGGTTCAGTGACTAAGACACTGGTTTATAATACTCCAAGAGGAAGACTTTTTTATTCTTTAAAGCAACATTGAAACAAAAAGAATAAGTTTGCTTTTTTCCCCGTGGTTTTTCGAGACAGGGTTTCTCTGTAGCTTTGGAGCCTGCCTTGAAACTAGCTCTTGTAGACCAGGCTGGCCTTGAACTCACAGAGATCCACCTGCCTTTGCCTTCTGAGTGCCCAACTTAAGAATAAGGTTTTTTTTTTAAGATATCTGTACAAAAGACAAAAATATTGATTTTTCGATACATCTAATTTCTTCTCCACTCTTGAACCTAGTAACTGAATGAATGTTTCTTTATAGTATTTAATAGGTTTCAAAACACATTCTTCTAAGGTTAAATTAAAACTACTCAACTGAAATGGCACTTTTAGTGAATCCTTTTACAAAGCACATATGACTTACGGTAATCACTTGTCCAACAGAGTACTCATTTGAGAGGACCAAAGAGGTCCCGTACCAGAATGCTAGTGCGTATGATGCATAGACCAATAGGTAGGCAATACCTATGGAAATGCCACCTGTGATAGCTTTTTTTATTCCAACATTTTTAGCTTCTTCTAAATTTTTATTGTACCTGGAAAAAAAAACAGAAATCATTACATGTACTCATAAAGATCGAGGAACTGTATCAATGTAACAAGGGAGTTACTTGAGCATTTGGAATGTACCAGCCCTGTAGTACATATGTTTTCTTCTTTTCTCCCTACATTACACCTGAGATCTATCATTATTTGATTCCTTCACTGAAGAGTAACTGAGGCTTAAATCTTTTCTGGCTTTAGTAATCATGAAATAATAAAAATTTATCAAAAGCACATATTATTGCATGCATACACGCACAGTCACACACACACAACCCACAGGAAAAACCACTGCTCAAGGTGGCTCTAAGGAGGCTGAAGCAGGAGGAATGCAGGTTCAAGGCCAGCCTGTCCTCTTTGGGGAAGAGGGATGGGAAAAAGAAAAAGCATGGGAAGGAAGATGAAAACGGGGAAGAAAATGAGAGAAGGAAAGGGTGAAGAACAAAGAAGGAAGAACCGGAAGGAGGAGCAGATAGTTAATGAACTGGAGATATAATGCTAGAAAACCTTAACATAAAAAAGCTACTTAAAGGCCGGGCGGTGGTGACGCACGCCTTT
>NC_022025.1:180802-181922 GCF_000317375.1 Microtus ochrogaster
GGATCTCTGTGAGTTCGAGGCCAGCCTGGTCTACAAGAGCTAGTTCCAGGACAGGAACCAAAAGCCACGGAGAAACCCTGTCTCGAAAAAATTTTTAAAAAAAAGCTACTTAAAGCTCTGGACCTTAAGAAAGTTCTAAAAACAGTTTGCTCCCTTGGGGATACTAGGAAAATAAACTGGGAGACTCTACAGAGGAGAGCACCCTGAAAACTGTGACATGTTAAACCATGTTGTTGGTATTTAAAAAAGCTGTACTCAATCAGCTGAAGAGCTGTGCACACACCAACAATCCCAGACCCAAGGCAGCCCAGGCAAGAGAACTGAGAGCTCCAGGCCAGACGAAGCCACACAGGAAAGTGCTCCCTGTTAGAAACAAACAAGCCATATGCTTTATCTTATTTCTATAGAAGCAGTTATCAAAATCACTGTTCTACAGAAATAATTTTGGCTTGTGAATATATGGAGGGTACAGGCCGGGGAAGCTGCAGGCACCATGTGACAGCACGGGACAGTGGGGGCACAGACTGGTCTAGGGGTGCAGTAGAAACCACAGGCTCTTAGCAAAAGACTGCAGCCTGGATCAGGCTTACATTTCACAGAAGAGCAGAGCTATTGAGTTGCACTCTGCCAGCCTGCCAGGGACACACAAGTCTACTAAACTACCACGCCTGCTTCTTCTCTTCCCTACCTGAGTAAACTGACAGAAAGTGTCTTAGCAGTGACAGGAGCCACAACACCCCAATAAAAAATGTCAGGTCATCATCCCTTACCAAAGAGAGGTGGTGCATAAAAACCAATTTCTGCTATGAAACTAACTCCAGATGGACAAGTTCCATCACAAAACCAAAAATTAGATTAAAAACCAAGACAGCAGGTATCCTCCAAAAAGTACCAATCTCATGGGAAGGGATGGTACTGTCAGGGACTTAGCTCAAATTCCAAACAAACAATTAAAAATATTACTATAGTCACACTCATAGGCTTTAAGGGGAACATGAACACACCTGTCGAAGTCAACTAAAGATATGAAATAGCCGGGCGGTGGTGGCGCATGCCTTTAATCCCAGCACTTGGGAGGCAGAGGCAGGCGGATCTCTGTGAGTTCAAGACCAGCCTGGTC
>NC_022025.1:182022-195192 GCF_000317375.1 Microtus ochrogaster
AAGAGCTAGTTCCAGGACAGGCTCCAAAACCACAGAGAAACCCTGTCTCGAAAAACAAAACAAAACAAAACAAAAAAAAGATATGAAAATAGAATTCAATAATGACAGAAATACTGAGGAAAACTTAAGTCAAAATGATGCTCAAGACACAAAACTCAGTAAGTCAAATCAAAAGGCAAGTGGAGAAACTCTTCCCAAGAGACTGGGTAATGAACATGGAACATGGTCTAGCAGGAATCAAGATAAAGGAATTGTGCCATCCAGTCAAAGACACTGAAAATTTTTTCAAACACTTTTTTTATTTTTTACAAAACACATAAACAGAGCATGCGAGAACTTTGAGGTACCATGAAAAGATCAAATCTATGAATGATGGGCATTGAAGAACAAGAATGGCTCAGAAAAGACTTTCAACAAAAAGCACAGAAGAAATGTTGCCACATCTAGAACAGGTGTGTATCTAGGGACAAAACACATACAGAACGCCTATGAGACAGGACAGGAAAGAAGCTCCCCGTGCCGTGTTATAGTTAAAACACTAAAAACACAGAAAGATAGGGCAGATGAGGGGAGATAAGAGCTGCAGGAGAAAAGGCCCAAATCATATACAATAAGGGACCAGCCAGAATAACAATTGATTTTTTTCTACAGAAAATATAAAAACCAGAAGGGTTTGGGATGATGTAGTTCAAATTCTGAAAGAACACTGCTAATAACCAAGAAAAATACCTGCCGTAATTGAAAGAGAAACGAAATTTTCCACGGCAAAACAGTCTAAACATAAGATTGGCAAGTTTGAAACTGCTAGAGAAGAAAGTACGGCATATTTTGAGTATATCTGGCTAAGTAAGGACTCTCAGAACAGAAATCTGGCCACTCAGGAAGTAGAGCAACTCCCAACAAACAGGGCTACACAAAAGTCTGAATTAAATACAGTCACGATTATGGTTAAATTTCCATTCCAAAGGAGCTTGTTTCCTCCCATAGCTGATGTTTTAAAGGGAAAGTGGGATAGATAGACTGATTGCTTCAGAAGTAGAAGCTTCGTGATGATATATTCCACAACATACTGAAGCTTTTGCCAAGCTGGGAGATTTAGATGATTTGCTATCCCAGACCCCATCCCCACCCTCACTATGGGAGACTTATTCTCATCTCTCAGGTCTCAGGCTAATTGAAATCTCATCTAAGAGACATTCTTTGACCATATCTAGATGTGCCCTCCTCATATTCCTCAGTACATTTATCAAAGCATGTATTTAAAGACTATGTTGGGGGGAGTGTTTTAGTTGGGGTTCTATTGCTATGAATAAAGGAGAACATTTAATGGGGGGCTTATAGTTTCAGAGGTTTAGTTATCCATTATCACCATGGCAGGAAACAGGGTGACATGCAAGCAGATATGGTGTTAGAGAAGTTGCTGAGAATTCTCCATCTTTGATCCGCAGGCAACAGGAAGTAAACTGAGACACTGGCAGTGGCTTGAGCATATATAAGACTTCAAAACCCACCTCCACAATGACACACTTCCTCTAACAAGGCCACACATCCTAGTAGTGCCACTCTCTTAGGGGGGCATTTCTTTCAAACCACCACAGGGTAGGTATAAGCAAAGATATTCCTGGAGGCTCAAAAAAGGCCTCCTGGGGCTGGAGTTACAGGTGGTTGAGCCCCTAAGAACTCAGGTCCCCTCCTCAGCTCTATCAAAGCATATTATGTCTCTCTAAAAAAATAAATTTCAATAACTCTCTTAGAATCTTTTATTTCTCAGACTAATAGGTTGTCTGTGTACCAGATACTCCTTATTTGTAATTTCTGTGCCATCTCTTTCTTCTGTAAGAATGAAAACATAGGCCTTCAAACATTTCAAAAAGTAAACAGAACATAAAAACCCCTTCTTCTGAAAGCATGTATTAGGAAAGCATAATTAGAATTGCAATTTTGCAGAATATTAGCAATGATAGAGAATTTTACATTTCTAGAGAAAGAAGCCCAAACCTTTCAAGTTCTTTCTTTTGTCCTCCAAATGCAATCACAGTTCTGATGGCAGCTAAGACTTCTTCAGCAACTGCTCCAGCTTTCGCATAAGCCAGGAGTTCCTTATTAGTGAATGAAGTCATTACCTGTTAAAGTGTGATCTGGTATCATTTAAAAATGCGGAGCAACTCTATCTTTTGCAGATTAAAAAAAAAATAGATATAAAAATGTTGCTTGTTCAGAAATCATACAAAGAACAAGATCTTTGAATATCAGGCATCTTTGGGGAGAGAAAAAGTGCACTGGATTCCCTACCAGTACCCTCTAACTGACCCAATGTCTAAGCAAGGAAAAGATCCTGGACACAAAGAGACCGTTGGATCAGGTGCCTGATCTGCCTCTAGCTCTTCCTACTTTTCAGGAGTAACAAAAGTCTCATGCCCACATGAGACTAGCAAAGGCCCACTAGAGGGCTCACTGGGTAAAAGAACAACTGAAGCCCCATGATCTGAGGTTGAGAGTGACAGAAGTCCCTGGAAGCCACTGGAGGGCGGTGTAGACATGGGAGAGCCACTTCACAGCGAACATGGGGCTGTCCTCCACTGAACACTGATATTTCCAGGTAAGCATGTCTTTTCTATAAAGGTGGAGAACACACAACATCCCCTTCCTTCTTTCTTATACTTTCCCCAAGTAATAGCTCAGTAGATCTGAATCAGCGGCTCCTGTCGACTGTTAAACAGAAGATTAAAGCAAGTAGCAAGCCCACCATCAGGACTGTCATGGTTAAAGACCTACCCATGAGGTTCTGGGGAGGGTTCTGAACTCTGGATTCACCTACCTTGGCCCACATAGCAGATGACAGTCCAATAAGAGGGGTGACAGCCAAAATTACAAGGGTTAACTTCCAACCACGGATAAATCCTACTATGAAACCAGCTAAAAATGATGTTATGGAATGAAAAAACATTCCAATTTTATCACCAATTCCTTCATTAATTTTGAAGACATCACTAAAGAAAAAAGAGATCGTGTTACAAATAATGTCAGATTTGCACAGAATTTATCCAGTTTTATATTGTTATCACTAAATCTGATATAAATTAATATGTCGTCTAGAGTGTATGTATTTCACGTGATGGGTTAAATGTTGCTGGTTTAACAGTGCCCTATGGTCCATGTGGCCTCAGCATGAATACACATGTGATGTCTAAGACAATTCACTGTGGAATTTCAAACTGCTCAGAGATGTGTGTATATGGCACTGTTCTCTATGAACACGAATTGTTCAGTTCATTGTGTCTTCTGTGAAGCAGAGGCTGACTGACAGGAGCTCCCTCCTTCTTTCCAATGTCTTCCAAGGACACCATGGAGACCCAGCAGGATGGTACTCAGTGGGGCTGGACAGGCCACACTGCTGCTCCCTGCAATCACTGCTCTGCTCACTCTGCATTTGACTCTGCCAGTCTGTTCCCTCACTGAGTGCCAGGCAAGCAGCAGCTCCGCCTCCCACCCCCCCATCTCTGCCAGTGCACTGGGAACAAGAAGCTGTGTGAGACACAGGTACTGCTCACAAGGCTTTACTCTGCTCAGTGATGCACCTACACTTCTAACAGGGTGCTGGTATCTACTTCACAGCATTGAGAACAAAAGTGTATCTGACTTCAGCATAAAACTAGGTACTCACTCTGTGAGCCGGGTGTTGAGCTCCCCAACGTCATGCACGTCAAACCAGCCTATCTCCTGACTCATTATCGCGTGGAAAAACTTCTGTCTAATTTTGTGTATTTGTCTTCCAGCCGCCAGGCACCAAAATGAAACCTGAATGTAGGCAACTATGAGCACGCCAGCACCAATCCCCGTGTAATAGTAGGCGTACCTGAAAAACAAGAACAATCCTTCCCTCTGAACACAGTTGAGCCTTACTTCTTCAGCTCTCTGGGGATCCCGCCATCCTTAACAGACAGGAAGGGGCTGTAAGGAGCAGAGCTGCCATGTCAGCGTGAGACTATGTCTGTGGCGATATAGAATATGGCTCTGGGGTAAAGCCGGCTCTTCACTGAACTACCGTGTAAACTCAGGCAAGAAGCTTAACATCTTAGGCTCCAATGTTCTAGCTGGTAAAATGGAGGTAAAAACAGTTATATAATATGTCTGAAAGATGCTTGGGCCAGTACCTTACATATAGCAAGCACCCAAAGAACATCAGTTACTATGGAACACTGCATGGTATACTGGAAGTCTGCTGACCTATGCCCTTGTAGTCCTAATTTTATTACATCAACATCAGTTAATAAGCCCCATGCCCAGGTTGTCTCTGCTTGTCAAGGGACATGTGACAGGACCTGTCTGAAAGTGGAAACTAGGGATTGAAGTGACTCCTTGCCCCTCTAAACTGACAGAGCTCAGCTGATAAGCGACAGCTGAAAATTAACACTATCGGTACCTGCCCAATTGGTCATTTTGAACTACCCTAAAATGTTTAAGGAATCAAAGAGCAGCCCTTCTAATTTAAACAGAAATTATGAAAAATGAAAGCCTTCAAATTAAACTAAGAAAAGGTGAACTGACATTCCCATGTTCTGAATCTTCACATTCACAAGGGCAAACCGTGGCTCCTGCGATCAGTTCATGTTCAGATAAAAGGCAAACCTTCCGATGTCCCCATCTTGAAAAGGAGAAGTTCTACTTGTTTTCTCCTGAAAACTGCAGGGTGTCATGGGAAGCATCAGCATTACTTAGAAGGAAGGGAGTCCCTCATGTGGTATTCAACAGCTCTGTCCTCAACCTGTCGGGGATCCTGCAAACACATCACACCCCGATATAGCTCATAACTTCCAAAAAGATACGGGGCAACTAGAAAGCTTCTCCCTAACAGATGCTTCTAGAATTAATCATTTTTCATGTGCTAATGATACAGCAAGGGTAACCCCATTTTAAAAAGTATATCTTACGGTTAGGGAACAACTTGAAAGCTCTTTAGTTTCATTAATTTGTTCACTCTATCAGAGTTTAGGTCTTTTTGTAAAGGACAGGGTCTTGCCACATAGCCTAGGCTGGCCTCAATCTCACAACCCTCCTGCCAGTACCTTCACAGTGCTAAGATGGGTCATCATTCCTAGCCTTGGTAATATATTTTAAACAATCAAGATGTTTCTGTTAACTGGGCATTGTTGCTTGAGCCTGTCATCCCAGGACTTGGAAGGCTAGGGCAGAAGGGAGGCCATAAGCTTGAGAGCAGCCTGGGCTGCATCAAGAGGTCAGACCCTGTCCCAAAAAGAGAAGAAAGAAAAAGAGAGACTTAAAGTTATTACAATATAAAAAGAATAATGCCTCTATACAATAGTGGTCAGTGTATTTATGTCTTCTCATTCAAATATAATCAAGGAACATGTCAAGGCATCCATAGAATAATGTAGAATCAAATTATCTGAATACTGTCATGGATCTTTGCACATTTGTTCAAAGATATTCTTCAAAAAAATGTTAAAGCCTGTAAATCATAAGCAAAATATATTCCTTAGTTAAACCAAGGTAAAAATTAAACATTTGTTAATTCTACAAATTTGTTTTGTTTGGGGGGGGTTGTTTCTTTGTGTTTCAAGACAGGGTCCTTCTGTGTAACAGCTCTGGCTGTCCTGGAACTCCCTTTGTAGACTAGGCAGGCCTTGAACTCACAGAGATCCACCTGTCCCTCCCTCCCAACTGCTGGGATTAAAGTGTGTCACCATCACCCAGTTATTTTAGGATGCTTTAGTTCATTATTTACAATTAGATGCCAAGTTTAAAATTTCCCTGCTATCCAATATTATTATAATTTTTACTAGGGACACTGTGTAAGAGGTACATTAATAATTACAAAGCTATATTCAATGATTTTTAATTCAACTTCAATTTATATGAGTGAGAAAATTTATAGATCATTATAACCAGATTAATGCATAAAAGACTAATGGAAAAATAAAGAAAGTGTTGAATTACGTGGCCATATCTTCCTCCAGATGGTTGCTGCTGACATTCTCTGTACTGTTGACTTCACCTAGACAAGCAGAAAACAGAGCTGGGCCATTTATGCCTTTTTGCATTCCAATAATAATAAACATATAAAAAAACCCAAATTCGTTTCACTTGAAAATCTATACAAAAATAGGACCAAGTGATCAGTAAAATTCAACTTTAGTTTCAATCCAAGCTTTAATGACATCCATTCAAACAGTTCTGTGTTGGCCATGAGCTACTACACAAAGCTTACATTCAATGGTGCTCATTTTCAAGAGGAAACCCACAGTGACAAAGAAATAGCAGTGTGACTGGACATGGGCACATACGCAAACACTAATACTACATTTCTGTTTCATGGTTATTTCACAATTATCATAAAGAACAGAGTTATGTGAGATTCCCCTCTGTATGCTGTGAATATCATTGGTTAATAAAGAAATCTGTATTGTGCGTGGCAGGGCAGAATACAGGTAGGCAGGGAAAACTAAACTGAATGCTGGGAGAAAGAAGGTGGAGTCAGGAGAAGCCATGGAGCCGCCACCAGAGACAGACATGGCGGAACCTGAAGGTCAGTCTTATAGTAAAACATAAAATAATAGAAATGGGTTAATTTAGGAGATAAAAGTGACTAGAAATATACATAAACTAATAGGCCAAGCAATGTTGTAATTAATACAGTTTCTGTGTGATTATTTCGTGGCTCAGCAGCCAGGAACAAACAAGTGGTTTACCATTACAACAGAGCATTATCCAATATTAGGAAGAGCTAATTGTCTGAACCAAATACATTAGAAACCCCAAACTTTAAACATTCATATAGACATGCATAATTACTAGTCAACATTTTTGTGTACGTTGTCAATTTTTTTAATATATGTGCACATATATAAAAACTTTAAAAATACTTTTTAAAAAGCAACAAGTGTGAATCTTGGTCTACATTCAGCACCAATTTTTCTTGTCAGTGCCTGCTTGTATCAATCTTAAATTTGCATACATTTTGGTTGTTTCAATATCATACTGTTATTGGAAACATCACTCAGTGAGTCTACTTACCAAGCAAACACTATTCCCTGGGTTTGATCCAGTACCACATAAACAGACAAATAATACTGCTTAAGCATATGTGTACACATATGTGGCTATATGGTAAATACTGTATTAGAAAAATGATCATAATCAACACTGCCTGGTCAACAAAAGGCACATTTTGAACCTTACAGTCATTGCAAAATGTTAGATTATAATATGTGAGGAACTGAAGCAGAGGGAAAGGAAGAAAAAGGAAGACTTGCAATGTGAGCAATATGGACATTCAGTGTTCATCACAGACTTAATTCAAATATCAGGCTAGGAAGAGAGCCCAGTGGGAGATAACATGCCTAGTGTCTGTGAGGCCACAGGTTCAATTCTCAGCACCTCAAAAATGAGTTCAAATGATATAAAAGTCAGGGGTTTGGTCTCTAACATCAAATTTTCAAAGTTCAGAGATGAGATGGCTCTGCAGTTAGGAGTGTTAACCATTCTTACGGAGGACCCAATGTCAATTCCCAGAACTTATACTGTGCAGCTCACAGACTCCTGCAACCATCAGTCCATATGTCCACCTGAATGTCATCCCCCACACACATACTTAAAACTAATCTAAAAAAATGAAGGGTCCTTGTAAGCTAAGAATATCATTGAATTATCAAGGCTACTCTTGATAATTCCATTGCCAACATTTTTTTGAGATTGCAGTATAATTATGTCACTTCCCCCTTCCCTTTTCTCCCTCCAAATCCTCCCATATACCCCTTGCTCTCTTTGAAATCCATGCCCTTCTTTTTTATTAATTGTTGTCACACACACACACACTAGCACATGCACACACATTTCTAAACATATAACTGTAACTCGCCAACATGTTACCTGAGTACAACAGAGCTGTAAGTCTCTAGTAGTTTACTTTAACTCAATCTCTGCATGACCAACAGTGACCTGCACACTGAAGCTTGGAGCTAGCCTGTGTCCACCAAGTCAAGGATGTCTGTGTTAGATGAGGGAAAGGATTTCCACAGCTTACTCATTTCTTCACTCCCCCAGGGTGCTTTTTACATCTCTCCTTATCCATCACTTTCCTGCTTCCAATCTTGCTGAGAAAATTAAGTTCTGCCAGTCCCCTATTTATGCAAAGTTAGACTTTGAGGTTTCAGGCTCCTGCAGTGAGCCATGAAATTGCATCATCTGAAATCATCTCTTTCTTATAAACAACTGTCTCAGACCTCATTTCATTTCTTCAATCCTGGGTCTGCTTTCTGACAGGCCAACACATGACCACACACGAAACTGTGCAGACGTCTCTCCCTTTCTCTTTCTCATCTCATCTGAGAGTAACCACGTCCTTCAGTTTCTCAGGCTAAAGCATCAGCATCATCCTCAGTCCTGGCTTACACTCAAGCCCCGGACTCGTAATTAGTGCCGCTCACCATTCACAGTGGATTAGATTCCTGTACTTCCACCTAAAGTTGTCAAAGGCAGTTCTGACTTCTCAGAGCTCCTTCCTTTTCTACATATCTCTGCCAACACTTGTCCTGGGTGTTGTAGCGCCCATTAACACAATCTTCTCAAACTCATTACAAGTAAGAGCTGGAGCTCTGACCCTCCACCTTTCACAGCACAAAACACAGCACAGCAAATGGTACGTTAAGTGAATGTTATTTACAAAATCCCAATAACTTCGGTACCATGAATAATCCTTACTTTGATTAGTAATGTTTGATGGAATACTGGTTTCTGCTTTTGTAAAACTATCTGTCATGTGACCAAACACCAGCATCAAGAGGGGAAGTGCAGTCCCATGGATGACAGCAGCCAGTGTTCCCAGGGCCATGTAGAGCTTGTCGAGCCAATCCGCATAGCGAAACTAGGAGGAAGAAGAGCAGGTGCACAGTGAGCACGTGACACCATGGATGGTGCTTTTAAACAGACGCCAAAGTCCAGCCCATTTCAGACTGTCACGGCTACTGCCGCACACCAAGCTGGTCCTCTACTGGTGCTGAACTTCGGCAATCATCTCACCATGCGCTGTACCAATTCTTTTTTAATTAATTTATTTTTATCTAGGTGCATATGTGTGGGGGGCATGAATGTGAGTGCTGTCAAAGGCCAGAAGAGAACAGCAGATTCCATAGAGCTGGAGCTATCGGGTGGAGAGTTCCCTGGTGTGGGCGTGGCAACTGAACTCTAGTCCTCTGTAAAAGCAGCGAGTGCATTGAACAGCTGACCTATTTCTTCAGCCCCCTGTACTAACTCTTCCTCCTGAATTCAGGCAGGTGTCTTCTCTTTGGTAATATCTGATGAAAATTTTTAAAGTTTCAAAGCTGACAGAAGAAAAACAATGTTTTGAAAAGGTAGAAATCACTTCTCATCCTGTGGTGGCGTACATGAATACTTTGACTGGAATCACAGTCAGTGAGAAGAAATACCTTTCTCCACATGGCTGTAAGCGTGTTTCCACATTTAACAGGAGAGAGAAGACCCCTGACTGTTAAATCCTAGGACTCAATAATCCACCACAACCTTTCCTAGCATGTATTTCAGGATGTGTGTTCACACTGACACCATGAGACTGCCAATAAAGCTTGGCCTTGAATCAGGGTGCAGAGTTAGCAGCTAGCTACCAGAATTAGCCACAGAGGCTTTGGAGGACCCCGGATACATACAGAGAGACACGAAAAGTAGTAGGGAGGAGATTAGAAAGATTTGATGGTCCTTTTTGGATGGGGGTGAGTGGGATGAGGGTAGAAATAATAAAAAGTTTAGATAAACTCTTCAAACATGGGTAGATAGGCTTTGAGGCAAACCTGTCAGGACTTCAGAACCTTGAAAGATGTCATATTATCAAACATGGTGATATAATGGTAATCCCAGTACCCAGGACTTCAGGGCCTTGAAGGATGGCATGTTACCAAGCATAGTGATATAACAGTAATTCCCAGGAGGAAGGAGGTAGAAGGGTCAGGAGTCTGAGGCCATCCATACACACACAGCAATACCCTGCCGTAACCTGTACCAAACAAAACAGCAGGGGATGCAGAAGCATTCCTCCACCTCGCCGGCAAGGACCATCAAGAAAAATACAGGTAAAAGATAACTGGCAACATAACTAATTTGGAAAACATTGAAATCTAAGCCAGGAAGGGGAAGCTACTGAGGTTCAGTCCATGGCAAACTATGCTTGCCATTCCTCTGAAAATAAGCTAAATCCTCAGTTAACGTCACCCCCAACCCCACCTCCTAAGAAAGCCTAATACCACGTGGAATATCTCTTTTGTGACGTACTTTAAACAATAAATGAATCCCAAACTCACCATCCCAAATATGCCAACGGTCGGTTTCTTTTCTTTCTTCTCCTTTTGACTAAAGAACATAACAAAGAAATTGAATGGAGGTTCAGAAATACTATGAAAACTTTAAAGTACCAGCCTGCTAGAGAACTAGGAGAAACATGTCTACAGCAAACTAATTCACTAGGATCAGTCACTAAGACAAACATGTCTACGCAGTACTCACTCACCAGGACAAATATCTATACAGTACTAATTCACTAAAAGAAACATGTCTACGCAGTACTCACTCACTAGGACAAACATGTCTACACAGTCTCATTCAGTCTGATATCATTAAAGTGTAAATGCAAATGTTCACATATTTTAGACATTCAAATATATGATTATCACTGGTTATTGTCTTTCTATGTTTAACTTTTACACTTTGTGCATGTGTATTCTCATGACTATGGGAGGCATAAACATGCAAGGTGCATGTAGGAGGTGGGAAACCCTGCATGTCATTCCTCGCCATCTATGTGCTAGAGACAAGGGCCCTTGTTATTCACCACTGGATTAGCCAGGCCAGCTGGCCCACAAGATTCCAGTGGTTCTCTTGTTTCCACGTCTAATGGTTCTCCATTAGAGTGCTGGTATCACTCACACATCTCACCACATCTGGCTTTATATGGGTTCCGGAGACAAAAACACAGGTCCTCAAGCTTATGCAGCAAGTACTTTTCTCAGAGAATTACAGCTCCTATCCCAGGTGTTGGGATTTATACAAGAATAGTTTCTTGTATCTAGATATTTCCTAATTTTTTTAATGATTACATTCATTCACACTTTTATTTGCAAGTAACATACTACACATTAAAAAAATGAGAGATTTTTTTCTTTTTTTTGGTTAATTTTAGTCTAATTATAATATTATGGCTGGGCATGGCAAAGCATATTTGTAATTCCAGGATTAAAATGGCTAAGACAGAAAGATTACACATAGGAGGAAAACCTGGGCTACATAGTACTTCCCTACTTGTAAAAAAGAAAAGACAGAAAATAAATCATATTCCAGAATTAATCTGCCCAATTACCTTCTTGGTAAGTCTAGGTATAGTTCAATTACTACCTAGACATACATTCATTCATTCATTTTTTATTGGCAATCTGGATAGTATTTCTAATCATTCTCTTTGCTACAGAAAGTAGTGATCAGATGTTGGACATAATTATCCTAATTTGAAAAATAATTACTCTATAGGCAAATCTAATTCTGTAAGGCATCTGAAGTCCTCAGTGGACCAAATAAAACCTTAAAAAGCCATGGTTTACAAACAAAACAAAACAACGTAACTATAAATTGTCAAAAAGATGCCTCTACATGTAAAAGAGTCAACTGCTACTCAAAGTTACAAATCAAATAACACTACCTCACAACCCACATTTGTCACCACCTGTCACTGCCAGCAGGGATGGCAAGCCATGCCAAATCACTCCTAGGAGAGACTATTCTAGAAAGAACATTATTTTAACACCGAGTTTGAGGTTTAGAAGTTTATGGGTTTTTTTTTTCATGCACTAAATGAAGTAAGAGGATCATTTTAAAGGAGAAGAAGTCCAGTTCTTAGTAGTACAAGATGGACACAAACCCACGAGCTCAGGATGGGTCCTGTGCTGGTGCAGCCACAGCACAGCTTCAGGATCCCCGAGCTAGGATGCAAGAAAAGAGACAGCCGTGACCATCTCAGCTCTGCGCTTCCTTACTTTTTTGTTCTCTGACACTGATGCTACTTAAGAGAACATCTGACATTCTAGGTATGAGCTAGAATGATTCATTAAAAACTCGGAAGAAGGCATACTGTTGACCTTTGGTAGATAAAAAAGCATGCAGAAGAGTTATTTTAACTTGTCCTGGGTCCTGTTGATAGAACAAAACTAAGATTTAGAATGCAGTCTGCTGCTAAACCACCAAGTTGTGAGCCTGGAGATGCAGACGTCCGAGACATCAGCCAGGATGGAGCCAGTGGTATAACACTTGCCTGGCACTGGGCTAGATATATTGTTCAAAAATAGACACTTGTCTAGCATGTACAGAACCTGGATTCAATCCCTAGTACTGAAGGGAAAGGTATCTTTAATGTATATCTGTGAAATTTCTCTAACAACGTGAATGACTATTAGTTTTTCTTGTTGAGCACTGAGATCTGAGCTGACAGGTGCTCTGAGTGATCTACTAGGAGTGAGGACTGGTGACAATGTGGATTCTCTCTCCCAGAACTAAAGCTTAAAAGTCACTTAGAGGGTCACCCAGGCAACATCCTGGGGTAGATTCTGAGAACCACAAGTCAGTGCTGAGGAGCAGTTTAAGAGCCACTAAGCAAACAGTACAAGGAATTCCTCTACTCTGAAGTCACAACAGAACCAATGATAAAATGAAGATATGCAGAGAATCAAACCATCTATTTTCTCTACCTTTCTCTTTGAACATCATGCAATACTTTGTATGCAATAGACGTGAGTGGTGGTGTACGCCCACAATTCCAGCTCTTAGGGAAAGGATGTGGGGTGATCTATACATCCAGGCCAGCCTGGGCGACATGGTGAGTCTGTGGACAGCCTCCACCTTACAATACAGCAAGATCCTATCTCAAGGACAAAACAAGACCAGAGTACACACGGGTATACACGTGAATGTGTGCACATAGTTCTTTAAGCTACTATGCTAAGCAATTACCTTCTAGAATGTACTGCACATGAGACAACTGGGTTTCAAGCAGAGCACAAAAAGAACATGAATGTTCAATATAAAACTGTGGCCTTATTGTGAAAGAGGACGTCTTCTTTTTTTTTTTTTTTTTTTTTTTTTTTTTTTTTTTTTTTT
>NC_022025.1:195517-224797 GCF_000317375.1 Microtus ochrogaster
TCTGTAGACCAGGCTGGTCTCGAACTCACAGAGATCTGCCTGCCTCTGCCTCCCGAGTGCTGGGATTAAAGGCGTGCGCCACCATCGCCCGGCCGAAGGGGAGGATTTAAAACTACAAATGCATCTCACAGTGTCTTTTTCTAGACAGCACTACCCTAGAAACCTGGCTGGATCAGATGGAACACATCTGCAAGCAGACTCCTCAAGCCCCACCACACACTGCAGAGGTTCAGAGTCTGCGCCATCATCTGTGGCGCATCTGATCACCTGGAGAAGCTGCTGAAGGAACTCTCCCTCGGAAGAACGGTTTCCCCACTGAATGCTCAACAATCCTCACCTGATGGGTAGTGTGTTCCAGACAGCTGCATTTTCCTGCAAAGAACTTTCCTAGAATGCTTTACCGCTCACCCTGTTCCCACCTCTCAGAATATCAGTGAGGCATTGGCTGTATTGGACCTAGCATTCCTAAGTCACTGAGAGCAATCATTTTCTTTGAACTTCAAACTTCCCTAACATTAGCCAGTAGAAATTCTTCCAGCTTGTTACCATGACCAGTTTTTGGTTTTGTTGTTTTTCATGTCTTATTTATTTTATGTGTATGGATGCATGCACAATGGAGGAAGGCTCGCAAGAGTCTATGAAGGTCAGGGTCAGCTTGCAACTTGGAGCTGGCTTCTGCTTCCACTCTGAGGGCTGGAAACAGAGTTTAAATTCAGGCTTGTCAGCCTTGCAGGAAGCTCTTTGCCTGCTGACAGGCCTGGCTGGTCCTGCTGTGTCTTTTGACTAGTCCATAAACCCTGATTCCTGGCTTGTTAGCATCAGTTACTCCAGGCTCAGAGTGTATTCTCTCTGTCCTAGATCGGGCTGAAATGAGCTGTTCTATGTAGCATCCATTTCTTTAGCAGAAAACACCAAGAGAGCTTCTTTCCAATGTCCTTTCATTGGACAGAAAGTGAACAACTAAAAATATTCATGACTTCAGATTGGAGTTTCTCATTCTAATTTTACTTTTTTTTTTTTTTTTGGTTTTTCGAGACAGGGTTATTCTGTAGCTTTGGTGCCTCTAATTTTACATTTTTAAACATAAAATTTATTTTCAATCTGTACGTTTCCTTTGTAGATTCCTAATAATATTAATATATCCACCAATACCTATTATCTTAGCTTACAATTTCCTGTAAACATTAGCCTAATGAGATATGTTTTTAATTTCCTGTCACAGGCAGTCTGCTGTGATAAAAAATATACTGAGAATAACTATTTTCTCTAAGCAATGACATTTTCAGGTGTTCTAATTGAAGTACAGATAACCAATCTAAAGAGATCTAAATGCAGTTTTGCTCTGTTTCACCTGTCATGACACATTCCGTGTTTGTGTAGTTGTTTATCAGACCACAGCAGAGAGCCCAAGCAGCACATGGCTCAGGTGCATGAGCGATCAGCAGTGCTCATAAAGCTGAGGAGATACACACACACACACACACACACACACACACACACACACACACACAAAACTAAAAGGGTGTGAGTGGTGGCCGGTCTGGAGGCTGAACAGGAGCCTTTTTCGTCACACACACCTGGAGGGCTGCTCCAAGCAGAGGAGTTCCTTCCAGGGACTGGTTTGTTTCTGAAGGCTGAAATACCAACCACTAATCATTTAGGGCAGTCCCAGAGGCTACAAACTAATTGCTCAAATGTACAAGACATTGAAAGACTCTAAATGCATTTGTAAGCCCCCTCAACCCTAAGACATTTTTCTAAAACCTTACACTCACTATCTTGGAAAAGGGACAGTCACCCACACACACACATGCTGGACTGCTTATCCTCCTGTGTCCTTGTGAATAATCTTCAAACGTAACTCCATTCTGGGAATTGAGGCAAAGGCAACCCACAGATGTTGACTCAGTTCCTGATGTATTGATTTAGTCACTAGAACAAGGTCAGGAAGACCACAGAGATGCTCTCCCTTATCACCCGACCACACAACTATTCTCCTGTCCTGGAATAGAACAATCACTGTTAGTAACCCTTTGAAGAAGCCAATCCAATAAGTTGGAAAACAACCTACAGGTTCCCCCCTTGTGTCTGTGGCTTTTTGCTTTAAAAGATGGACTGTAATAGCTATCGGATGTCCTTCATATCCTGAACCTGAAGGACCCTGTCATGACAGAATAAAAATCCTCTTGCTTTTGCATCAGTTTGTGGTTATGTGAGTGGTGTCTGGAGCAAATCTTCCCCGGACGTTTGGACATCTAGTCCAACAACATGTTAAGTATGAAAGTTAAATAAACTGGCTACCTCTCTTTGTCCATCTTCGAGTTCTTGTCTGCTCTTCTGTTCAGGTCCTCTTCAAGAGTCATCTCGCCCTGGGGAGAAACCACAGTTCAGCAGCCAAAAACATGCCCGCGGGGCCCAGAGCCTAGGCTGACCTCAGTGCCCCGTGGAACCCAGCGGTGAGGAGGAGCCCCGCCCTGATGCTCCTGGTCTGGGTCGGGAGTTACTCAGCCTCGGGATCCAGGGAGCTCCTGGGTCACCCACCTAGACCTGGTGCTGGTTCTGGATCCTGCCGCACCTCCTCCCCACCCCCACCCCAGCGCGCTCCCCCACCAGAGCTAGGCAGCAGTAGCCACCACCGGGGGCGACAAAACACCGGCTGGGGGCTCCCGGACCTCCCGGAGCGACATGGGGTGTCACGACTTGGCTCCCACTGACTTCCGTGGCCCCTGCCCCCTCCACCCTCCCACCACCACCGCCAAGCTCAGGCATTCCCAGCAGCAGACTCTTCCTGGGAACTGCTTACTACTCGTGTTTCCACCTCCTCCGCAAAGTCCGCCAAGATGTGGAATTTGGAAGAAGCGACTGTGAGTTTTGGGGAATTTGGGAAGATGTGGGCAGTGGCCTCAGCCTATGGGAGCTTCACGAGCCGCAGCGGGAAGGAACTGGAAGGCTCCCGCGGGTTGGGAAGAGCTGGGAACTAAAGTAGCCGCAAACCCGCCGCCCAGGGGCCCCGCGGCCAATCAGCCTGGTGGGCGGGATTGGGCGAGCCTGCTGGAGGGGCTGCGAAACCGGAGGAGCTTCCCAGCCTCTCTGACCTTTGTGGAAAGGCATTGGGATCCTCAGTGACAAGTCTCTGCGTGTTCAGGTAGTCTCCACTTGAAAGTGTATTTGCCTGGATAGTGCACAGTTTGTTCACTGGTGGATCACACTGAAAAGGATTACCTGATCAAGCTAATCTGTAATTAGTAAAGCTTTGCTTAATCTTTTGTAAAGTCCCCTTCTGGCAGCATTGCTTTCTTTTTGTGATTTTAAGGCTGGTAGAAATTTTTCTGCGAAAGCTTTCGTCAGAGTGTTTGGCATTTTTCTAAAGTATATCCACTCAGTTTTTTTTTTTTTGACTTGGTGATAGTATTATTACACAATGGGGCATTTCACAGTAGAAATTTAAAGTACATAGTACCTTTTAACTCTGGACTCAACATCCACGTTTCTCCCAGGGAATGTGAGATTCTTAGTTTTCTGGAATTCTGATTGTTTTGGGTGTTGGAGAGTAACACACCCTTTCTCCCTCTAGTTGTGCCAGACTGCAACCTAACATTCTGGCAACTCCGGTGATACAAAAAGTCAAACTGAGCCGGAGTTCCTGATCTCCTGCCAGGGAAGCACTGACCACCTGATTAGAAGTGGTAGAGAACTGGATTTTGTTTGTTTATTTGGTTTGTTTTTGGGGTTTTTTGTTAGGCGTTGTTTTGGTTGGTTGGTTAGTTGGTTTTGGGTTTTTTTGAGACAGGGTTTCTCTATGTAACCACACTCACTGGCTGTTCTGGAACTCACTTTGTAGACCAAGCTGGCCTAGAATTTACAGAGATCCCCTGACTCCCGCTCCCGAGTACTGGGATTAAAGGTGTGTGCCACACCACCAGGCAACACCCCTGTTTCTTATGCCAAGCTCTCTCTGTTCTCACAGATGTCAAGAAGTAGCCACAGCTGTTTTTTAGCTAACTCATTGTGAGATGAACTGGGGTCTCCTTCCAGAACAAGATGGAGGTTATAACTAGCTGCATTGGAAGAATACAAAAGAGGACCACTGTGCCTTCCCTGCCCCTCAAGAGCTTCAGGGTAGGGAGGGAGCAGATCAGGTCACCATCTTTCCTCTCATCTGTTCAGTGTGGTTTCTCATCGTCAACCAGAGGCCTCTTATTTCTCTCCTTCAGTCCAAGCTTTGTGATCTTCATGCTCTAGCTTCCTTTCAGCGCCAGCACCCTCATGTCAACACATGAGAAACTTGTAGTTTTCCCTAACATTCCAGATGGAGCCATCCCCTTCTGCAGAATTAGTAAACAGGACACTTTAGGATATTATTACATTAGGAACTGGGTCAAAACTCCGCTCCATTCTCCCCAGTGGCTTAAAAAGTTCCCTTTCAATTTGGGAAAATCAGATTTGTAGCTTCGACAAAGGAAATAATTTTGGGGAAGGCATTAAGAAGCAAGGTTGGATTTATTAAAAAAAAACAACACCAAAGATGCTTCAAGACAGAGTAGAAGTAAATCTGCTCTCCACACTGAGATGAGCTTCTCAAAGGAGGCTTGGACGATATTTATAGGACTTTGGAGGCACATAGTAAAGAATTCCCTTTTGCATTGCCCTGTAGTCAGACTGATGAATATCTTAAATATCACGATAGAACCTTCATCCAGCAACTGATGGAAACAGAGACAGAGACCCACATGGGAGCACTGGACTGAGCTGCCAAAGTCCAACTGAAGAGTGGGAGAAGTGAGACTATGAGCAAACAGGTTAAGACCATGATGGTCATGTATGACTTAAGGTCATACATCATTTTGTCCTCAGGCTGGCCTTGAACTCACAGAGATCCCTGCCTCTGCCTCTCTGAGTGCTGGGATTAAAGGCCACCACTGCCTGACTGTAAAACAGATTTATAAGATTAGTTCTCCTACACCTGTGCAAAGGTACGAGTCCCACACCTTCATCCGATGGCCCTTTCTACGTTATGAGGGATCCTTCCTCACAGTCTGCACTGTCCTTTGTTCACCTTATGGACTTGTTTCACCAGCTAGCCCGTGGTCTTCCAATACTGAAGAGTGTATCTTTGCTACCCTCCGTCCTATTCAGACTTACAAGGATAATAATAACTAATGTTTATTAACCACTAGTCCCAAGCCCGTTGATGGGACCAACTCTAATCATCATCGCATTGTTCTTTGAACATCCAAGCACGCTCTTGTCCTAGGCCAGGGACTCCAACTGGCGCTTTGGTCTGAAAGTCTTCTCCCCTTAAGTCAGCTGCACAGTCTGGCTCATGCCTGATTTCTGTTCCAGACCTTCACTTAAATGCCATAGAATGCGCAGTGCCTTGCATCCAGCTTGTGTTTACAAACGTGCATCAGGTGAATGAGTGAAAGCGGTGAGCAGGCTGACTCAGCCAAATACAGCCTAGGGATAAGGTTATAAGCAGGCTCTTGTTGCAAGGAGCAGTACTCTTTTTTATATATTTCTTAAAATTTTTTAAATATTCCACCCTCATGAATAGACTGAATATTGTTCTCATGGGTCTGGACTTATTACTTATGAACAAATGGCTATGAATGAAGACCACCCCTTTTGTCCTGACAGCTCTTCCCATGGCCTCCCACCCTTTATTCAGCTGCTCTGCTGTGTAGTACCCGGCTCTTGGGAGATGCAACCATCTGACATGAACTTCAGCCCCTAGACCTGTGACTTCAATAAATCCGCGCTATTTGTTTTGATTGCAAGGCTGAGGATAAATCCTGAGGCCTTTCACATAGTAGACACGTGCTGCCACTGCCTAATACCCCCCCCCCCATATCTACTCTATAAATTACTGAGTGTTCTGTTATAGCCTCAGACCATGCAGACTCGGTGTACTTTTGGTAACATCAAATTTTAGTTAACAGAATGTGTGGACGCTTATTTTTTATATCAATAGTATCATTATTTTTTTGTTATCAGCTGGTTTATTTACCATCAGTTACAATGGTCTGTTTTTAATACAAATACCATATTCCTTAGACTGTTTTAGCTTTGTAATATAGTTTTAAATCGCTTAAAAAATTCTATCGCATCTAGAAAATCTACAAAATCGATTATGTTCTATTACCTAACAAGTTTGATTTATAAATCTACTGTGAAGAATTCACAGGCCATAATTGTATACTGAGATGAATACTCAAATCCTAGCTCCCCTTGGGTTTTTTTTTTATTTAGTGTGCATGTGTGTTTGTGGGCCCATTACATGTGAATGCATAGAGTCTCTCACTGACCTGCAGATCACCAATGTAGCTGGGATATCTGGCCAGTGAACACTGGAGATTTTTTTTCTGCCTCCCTTCCCAGTGCTGGGATTACAAACATGTGAGCATGCTAGCTCCTTAGAAACATGTACAGAGGCAATCCAAACTCAGGCTGTACTTGTGCTGCCAGCACTTAGGAGCTGTGCCTTCTCATGAGCCCCCTTTGAGTATTCATTAACAACAAATTTACAGAAACCAAAAGGCTTTTCCTTGACTTCTTGCTTTAATTCTTCAGGAAGTTCTTCTCAGGCCCTCTTGTAAATTTTGTGTCTCCCCCATCATCTCTAGAGTGGCTTGTCCTACAATTCTCTGGCTCTCTGGCTTGAGTCCAAATTGAATACATCTGAAAGAGTCTGTTCTGTGAGAAGGAATGAAAATGAGTCTTGATGGACTTCTTAGCCTGGTCTGGAAAAGACTCGGAGAAGATCCCAGTGCAAAGAAACACAGACACCTCCCTGTGTGAGTGTTATGAGCGAAGGGATGAAGGACCCTGAGTAGGCAGAGGCTTCTTGGGTACTAGTTAGGACATGAGTACACACCCCAGCTTCTTGAGACAGGTAGTGATACCCTGGCAGACAGGGAGTTAAAATACATTAAATAAAAATAATAATAATAAAAAAAAACCTTAAAAGGAGACAGGTTTAAAATGCCACAGTGAAAAATCTATACACTGCTTATAACTCATTTTTCCGTGCTGGCCTTCCAGCCATCATGAATAAGCCCACTGTAGCCTTTCAGCCAGTGGTAAAGACATGTAATGTGCTTGAACCAAACTGCAAGTTAAAGATGAACCACAGGCAGGGGCTTTAAACTGGTCACAAAGCTGATGATAGTAAATACCATTAAATCTTCACTTCCAGCCAAAGCTAACCAAACAGACACACAAATAACAACAACAAAAATGCTGCTACTTAATCCTTCCTGGCCACACAGCCGAAAGGTAAACCAATGACAATAAATCATTTTAATTCTTTCCTGTCTTAGACACAAACTGAATTCTTTGCCAAATGGGGAATTTGTAGCTGACTACAAGGTTAAACCAAATAGTATTAAAGTTACATATTTTGTCCTTTGTTGTCCAGAAAGGCAGGTCTGCTTTCACAGCCCAGGCCATATTGCCTTGGAGGAGAACAGTAAAACATGCAAGGAATGATGTTCCTAGGCGACAGATTGGGCTCCTCTTTCTGCTATGTCCAACTTGTTCTCCAAGCAGGATCTTTCTACTTGAACTCTTATGAAAAGAGAAACTTTCCTCCCTCTTTCTCCCTCTCTCCATCTCCCTGGTCCCCAAACATACCCAAGTCTCAAGTTTGCCTGTTCTGCTACCTTTGTTTCCAAAAATTCTGTGTCAGGTGTGAAGTTCTCTTGTCAATGAGACAAAATCTTGCAGAGATGAATTTGAATATGTGCATCCTGAGACATTGGCAATTGTTAAGTATTCTATAACGAAGTCTCCTCCCACTGATGAGTATCTGATTAATATGTGTGAAGGACAGTAATGTTATCGATACAGGACTACCTCAGCTCTTACTAGATAACAGGATCATACTGAAATCCTTGGTTTTGGTTTTATCAAATCTAAATTCTAATCTGGTCACATCAGAGAGGGTAAGTATTTCGGTCAACTTTTGAGTAACGCTTCAAAGCCATGAGTTGGATGAAGTAGTTAGTGGATAACAATACATTAACTTAATTGACAATTGATCTAGTCTAGACATTATCTTACAGTGTAAAAGCATCAACAAGTTTGTGTCAGAGGCATGCCTTAAAGTCAAGGTTATCTTGTGTGGCTACTGGCTGCCCTGTCAAAGTAGCAAGTCGTCCGTGATGACACCGAGATAATATTTTTGACATATCTTTAGAGGAGAGTTCCTTTTGCAAGATGGCCCTCAGCATTTCCTAAGAGAAATAATGAAGTTTCTTCTCTGATGCTAGCTTGTACAGGCTCCTGGTCACATGTTTACTTAAGCTGTTTGTCCCCAGCATGCAGCCTCCTGTGACTGTCACATTCACCTGCTTTGAGGGAAGAATTCCTGTTGTCGAGTTTCTGTCCTGCCCAGTTCCTGCAATCGTTAAGTCCCAAAGAAATCACACAGGAGTCTACATTAGTTATAAACTGATTGGCCCATTAACTCAGGCTTCTTATTAATTCTTATAACGTATATAGCCCATTATTTTTATCTGTGTTAGCCATGTGGCTCAGTACCTTATTCAGTGAGCAGTCACATCTTGCTTCTTCTGTGGTCGGGTCAGGACTCCAGAGGAATGGGCTTCCTCCTTCCCAGAATTCTCCTGTTCTAATTGACCTGCCTCTACTTCCTGTCTGGTTGTCCTGCCTATATTTCCTGCCCGGCTACTGGCCAATCAACATTCATTTAAAATATAATTGACAGAATACAGACCATTCTCCCATACCACTTCCCCCTCAGCCTCACGTTGGCACCAATTTGTTGTCAGGGGTTTCTGTCCTGCCCAAATTCCCTTTCTGTTCTATGAACTGGACATCAGGTACTGAGTACCAGGTGCTCAGGCCAGCCTCTTCTCTTTGCATTCTTACCCACACTCCTCGTGGATTTCACCATATTGTCTTTTTCCTGCTATTTGTTTCCAGGGTCACCCATGGCCACCCACTTCCTGAGGCAGTTCCTTATCGTTTCTGTTTTCCTGTTATGGAAGAACTATGCTCAGTGTCTTCTCCACCACCCTTCAGAATATGCTTCTCTCTCTCTCTCTCTCTCTCTCTCTCTCTCTCTCTCTCTCTCTCTCTCTCTCTTTCTCTCTCTCCTGTGTGTGTATGTGTACACATGCAGATGCATTTATGTTCCCATGAGTGTAGGTCTGTGGAATTTGGAGGCACAAAGTTATCTTCCTCAATCTGTCTTTCCTCTATTGAGATAGGGTCTCCCCTAAATGCAGAGCTTTGGGAATGCCTGTTCCTGCCTCTCGAGTGCTGGGACTATAGGTTCTTTGCCCTTCCTACCTGGTTTTACATGGGTTCTGGAGATCTGAACTCTGATTCTCAAGCTTCTGTGGCAAGCATTTTATCCAGCAAGCCATTTACCAGCTAGAAAATTAAAAAAGACAGTCCAGAATTAAGCGGAAACAGTGAACTTCAGGTGTTGTGAATTTAAGTTTGGTCATTCAACAGTGGGTAATGTGCTCTCATGGGGACTGAAGTCACCCAGTTGTTGGATGCCATGGGAATGTATGGTGGCCTGTTACTGGGTGTTCTGACTATTTTCTTGCTTAGTTTTTGTTAATAAGTTGATGATTTGTTTACTTACGAAACACTTTGTTTCAAAATAAAATAATGAGCTTATTTGTGTGTGTGTTCAGTGGATACATTTCGGAGATTACTTCTAAATGGAAATTCATTTTATATCCAATAAGTATTTAATTGGAGCAATCCTGTTTAACCATTATTCTTCTGGCCAAATCTTCTGTCTTCAGACATCAGCACTAAAGAATTTCCGGTATGAAGTAATCTGTACCTTAAAAGGCTTTTGACCTTTTGACGTGGCAGAGTTTGTGCAAGTGTCATTCCCTGTTTGATCTTCTTTTTTAATTGGCTTAATGATTCATAGAGTTTGAATTTGCCTATTCTCAAATGATATATTTTGTGGACACTAGATCAAAAAAGTTTGAGCCTGCATTTACTCTATGACTTTTTAAAAAAGACTTTTGAAAAATCTATTTAAAATGTATTATAAATATATTATATTTAAAATAATAAATAAGAGATGGTGTTCAGATGGACCAGCATATAGTTGGTTACATGTGAGTTTTACAATTGCACTAAGTCAGGGAATATTTTATTTTAAATTTGTTATTTAATTTTTTAATTTAATTTAAACTAGGAATTCATTCATTCATTCAATAATATTGGGCCCTGTTAGATTTTATGATCTATTCTAGAATTCAAAATTGAGCAAACCAAAACCTCTGCTCAGGTATGTTTGATGTCACAACTAGGAGAGAGACAGAAGTTTAGCAAGTGATTCAGTGTGTTCCAAGGTAAAAAGTGCTCTGGGGACAAATTTGAGGGAGGAGACAGGCAGCAGCAGATAAGGAAAGACTACAGATTTAGATAGCTCGGTCAGGGGACACCTTACTGAGGAAGTGGCATTTATTTTTTTCCTTTTTTTTTTTGTCCTTTTAAAAATTATTTTATTACTTTAAAAAATACCAATCCCCACTCCCTCCACTCCCTCCCCTTCTTCCACTCCCTCCCCCCTCTAATCCTAAGAGAGAACAAGGCACCCTGCCCTGTGGAAAGTCCAAGGCCCTCCCTACTACATCTAGGTTGAGCAAGGTTTACATCCAAAGAGAATAGGATCCCCCAAAGCCACTACATGCAGTAGAGACAAATCCCAGTGCCACTGTCAGTGGCCCATCAGTCTGTCCCAACTGTTAACCACATTCAGAGAGACTAGTTTGATCCCATGCTCCTTCACTCCCAGTCCAGTTGGAGTTGATGTGCTCCATTAGCTCAGGCAAACTGTCTCAGTGGGTGAACCCCTCATGATCTTGACCTCCTTGCTCATATTCTCAATCCTTCCACTCTTCAACTGGACCTTGGGAGCTCAGTCCAGTGCTCGAATGTGGTTCTCTGCCTCTGTTTCCATCTGTGGTTGGATGAAGGTTCTATGGTGATATTTAAGATAATCATCAGTCTGAACACAGGGCAAGGCCAGTTAGGTACCCTCTCCCCAATTGCTTAGGGTCTTAGCTGGGGTCATCCTTGTGGATTCCTGAGAATTTTTCTAGAGCCAAGTTTCTTGCTAACTCCATAATGGCTCCCTCAATCAAGATATCTCTTTCCTTGCTCTCATATCTGTTCTTACTCCATCTTGAACATCCCATTCCCTCAAGTTCTCCTCAACCCTCCCTTTCCCCCCTTCCTTTTATCCCCCGCCACCCTGCTCCCAAATTTTGTCAGGCAATCTTTTCTGTTTCCAATTCCCAGGTGTGTCTATATTTGTTTTTCTTTGAGTTCACCTTATTACTTAGCTTCTCTAGGACCATGAACTATATAGGCTCAAAGTCCTTTGTATAAACAAAGTATCCACTTATGAGTACATACCATATTCATTTTTTGGGGGTCTGGTTACCTCACTCAGGATAGTGTTTTCTAATTCCATCCATTTGCGTGTAAAATTCAAGATGTCATTATTTTTTTACCGCTGAGTAGTACTCTAATGTATAAATATACCACACTTTCTTTAGTCATTCTTCAGTTAAGGGGCATCTAGGTTGTTTCCAGGTGCTGGTTATTACAAATAATGCTGCTAAGGGAGGTGGCATTTAACCAAGACAGAATGGAGCTGGGGAGAGTTTGAAGTGATGCAGGCAAGACCTTGGAAATCTTTGAATATAGAAGCTTTTAACCTTGTTTAGCGTGGTTTCTACTATAGGGTGCTTTTCACATATCAGTGCTTCTAGATGGTTGGGCTTGGAAAGAACATAGAGACCATCACATTCAGTCCTACATTCCACTGAAATGCAAAAAAATTAAAAAATAAAAATAAATAAATAAAAAAAACCAGGGCAACACAGTCAAGTAGGAATATGGCCGTGTTAGTAACGTAGGACTTGGAATTTGTTGTTCTTCCTGCCCTGTTGAAAAGAGGGTTCTATTCTATTCTATTCTATTCTATTCTGTTCTGTTCTGTTCTGTTCTGTTCTGTTCTATTCTATTCTATTCTATTCTATTCTATTCTATTCCACTCTACTTCTGTTCCACTCTATTCTGTTCTGTTCTGTTTCACAGGTGACCTGGGGATGGGAACAGGAGGGATCAGGTGGGAGAGTGGAGGGAGAGAGTCCTGGGGAAAATGACTGGAGCTGAGGAGAATTTCAGGGGCAAGGTAGAAACCTAGTGCCATGGAAATCCAAGGACTCCTAGAAATGGGGGATACAGAGCTTGAATGGGCCATCTTATGTAACCAGACAAGGCTTCCAGTGGAGGTACTGGAACACCACTAACCCAAGATGTGCTGGGGTAAAGGTAGAGCAGAAATGCTACAGTGACCAACCAATGACTGGTCCAACTGGAGAACCGTGGCACATGAGGGAAGCCACCCTCATAGTGCCTGCAGTGCCAGCAACCAAAGGCTGCACAGCCCAGAAGCCTAGTAGTAAACCAAACATGACCAAAAATAAATAAATAAATAAGTCGGGCATTTAGTCTAAAGATTCATAGGGACAGGATCATGCCCTATTTTTTTTTTTTTTAAGGATTCAGTAGAGACAGCCACAGTTTCTTGGGATGTCTAAACACTGTATTCAGTGGTACCAGAAGAGACAGAGAACAAAGCAGAATGTTTGCTGGTGAAAGAGAAAAATCTAATTTTAAAAATAAATTGGGGAGTGACCTTCACAGGAGCAGGTACAAGGGAGCAACCACTGAGGAAGCAAGCCTGAATCAGAGATCTCTACAACACCAGGGCCTAGTCAGGGACCTCCACTGAAGCAGGTCCAAGCCAGCCACCTCTGTCAGAGCAGACCAAAGCCAGCAATTTCCGTGGAAGCAGCCTCAAGCAAGTGACCCTCTTGGGAACAAGCCCAAATGACTTCAGAGGTTGCAGTACACTGAGCAAACTCCAGGATTGAACTCTGGGGTGATTGGAACCATGGCTCTGACTGCACCATGAGGAACAACTATCTGAGCCTTGGATTCACTGGCACCTGGAGAACTAGTCACCAGAGACACAGCCCCAACTACACCAATCAGAGGAAAAGATGGGTAGACAAGGTAAGAACGCACTCAATACACAAAGAGCAATATGACATCAGCAAACAACAGTGGCTGTACAACAGCAAGACTTGAACAGCTCAGTGTAGATGAAACAGAAGAAATGATATAAAATAACTTTAAGAGAATGTTTGAGGCCCATAAAGGGGAAATGAAAGATTCCCTCAAAGGAATAAAGGAAAAGAAAAACAAAAAATTGGAAGGCATCAACAAATCCCTTAAAGAAAACCAAGAAAAAGCAATCAAACGTAAGAAAGAAACTATTCAAGCCTTGAAAACTGAAATAGAGACAATAAAGAAAACACAAACCAAAAAAAAATTCTGGGACAGAAAATATGAGAAAATGATCAGGACCGACAAATGCAAGCATAAACAACAGAATATAAGAGATGGAAGAATCTCAAGTACTGAAGATAAGATAGAGGAAATAGACTTATCGATCAAAGAAAACATTAAATCAAGCAAAAGCTTAACCAAAATTTCTAGGAAATATGGGACATCGTGAAAAGACCAAACCAAAGATAATAGGAATAGAAGAAGGAGAAGTCTAGCTCAAAATTACAGAAAATATATTCAACAATATCATAGAAGAAAACTTTCCCAACCTAAAGAAAGATATACATATGAAGATACAAGAGGTTTACAGAACACCAAAGAGACTGGATGAAAAAAGAAAAAGTCCCCTTATCACATAATAATCAAAACACTAAACATACAGAACTAAGAAAGAATATTAAGAGCTGCAAAAATAGGCCAAAAAAAGGCCAAGTGACATATAAAGGCAGACCTATCAGAATTACAACTGACTTCTCAATGGAAACAATAAAAGCCATAAGTCCCTGGTCAAGCATTATGCAGACATTAAGAGACCATGGATGCCAGTCCAGTCTACCATATCAAGCAAAACTTTTAATCACCAAAGATGAACAAAATAAGATATACCATGACAGAACCAGGTTTAACCAATACCTAGCCATATACCAAGCCCCTCACAAAATACTAGAAGGAAAACTCCAACCCAAAGAAGTTAGCTACATTTACAAAACACAGGCAATAGATGATCTCACAGCAGCAATCCCAAAGAAAGGGAAAACACACACAATAACATCACCACCACCAAAAACTAAATTAACAGGAACTAGCAATCACTGGCCATCATTAATATAAATGGACTCAACTCACCTATAAAAAGAAAACAGAATCCATCCTTCTGTTGCATTCAAGAAACACACCTCAACCTCAAAGACAGACATCATCTCAGTAAAGGGTTGTGAAAAAATTTTCCAATCAAATGGACCTAAGAAACAAGCTGGTGTAGCAATTCTAATATCTGACAAAATAAACTTCAAACTAAAATCAATCAAAAGAGACAGAAAAGGACATTTTGTATTAGTCACAGGAAAAATCCATCAAGAGGAAATCTCAATAGTGAACATCTATGCCCCAAATACAATGTAAAAGAAAGATTTATAAAGCTTAAATCACACATCAAACCAAACACTAATAGTAGGAGACTTCAACCCCCCACTTGCACCACTGGACAGGTCTGCAAGACAGAAAATTAACAGAGAAATAAGGGAACTAACATGTCATGATTAAAATTGACTTAATAGACATCTATAGAACATTCCATCCAAACGCAAAAGAATATACCTTCTTCTCAGCACCTCATGGAACCTTCTCAAAAACTGACTACATACTAGGTAACAAAGCAAACATCAATAGATAAAAAAACTTGGAATAACCCCATGTATCTTATCAGATTACCATGGCTTAAAATTAGAATTCAACAGCAACACTAATTTCAGAAAGCCCACAAACACATGGAAATTAAACAATGCTCACCTGGATTATCAATGGGTAAAGGAAGAAATAAAGGGAGAAATTAAAGACTTCTTAAAACTCAATGAAAATGACCACACAACATACCCAAATTTATGGGACACAATGAAAGCGGTGATAAGAGGAAAGTTCATAGCACTAAATGCCTACATAAAGAAGCTGGAAAAACCCACACAAGTGAATTAAGAGAACATGTGAAAACTCTAGAACAAAGAGAAACAAACTCACCAATGAGGACTAGATGGCAGGAAATAATCAAATTGCGAGCTGAAATTAACAAAATAGAAACAAAGAAAACAATACAAAGAACCAATGAAATACAGAGTTGGTTCTTCGAGAAAATCAATAAAAGACAAGATTTTATCCAAACTAACCAAAAGACAGAAAGAATATCCAAATTAACAAAATCAGAAATGAAAATGGGGACATAACAACAGACATGGAGGAAAGCCAGGAAAACATCAGGTTATACTTCAAAAACCTGTACTCCACAAAATTTGTATACTTGAAAGAAGCGTACAATTTTCTGGATAAATATCGCTTACCAAAATTAAATCAAGACCGGATAATCAAATTAAATAGACCTATAACTGCTAAAGAAATAGAAACAGTAATCAAAAGTCTCCCAACCAAAAAAAAAAAAGCCCAGTACCAGATGGTTTCAGTACAGAATTCTCTAAGATTTTCAAAGAAGAACTAATACTAATAGTCTTCAAAGTGTTCCACACAATAAAACAAAAGGAACATTGCCAAACTCTTTTTATGAGGCTACAAATACCCTGATAACCAAAACACACAAAGATATTATTATGAGAGAATTGCAGACCAATCTCATTCATGAACATTGATACAAAAATACTCAATGAAATACTGGCAAACCAAATCAAAGAACACATCAGAAAAATCATTCATTATGATAAAGTCAGCTTCATCTGACTGAAGAAAAAAACACCACAGGATCATCTCATTGGATGCTGAAAAAGCCTTTGACAAAATACAACATCCCTTTATAATAAACGTCTTGGAGAGAGCAGAAATACAAGGAACATACCTAAACATAATAAAAGCAATATACAGCACCCAACATAAAACTAAATTGAGAGAAACTCAAAGCGATCCCACTGAAATCATGAACAAGACAAGGTTGTCCACTCTCTCCATATCTATTCAATATAGTTCTTGATGTCCTAGCTAGAGCAATAAGACAACAAAAGAAGATCAAGAGGGATACAAATCAAAAAAGAAGTCAAACCCTCACTATTTGTTGATGATATGATATCTTACATATATGACTCCAAAAATTCTACCAAGGAACATCTACAACTCATAAACACCTTCAGTAATGTATCAGGATACAAGATTAACTCAAAAAAAAAATCAGTAGCCCTTCTTTATACAGATGATAAATGGGTTGAGAAAGAAATCAGAGAAACATCACCCTTCGCAATAGCCACAAATAACATAAAATATCTCAGAGTAACTCTAACCAGAAAAGTAAAAGACTTGTAAGATAAGAGTTTTAAATCTTTAAAGAAAGAAATTGAAGAAGACATCAGAAAATTGAAAGATCTCCCAGGCTCTTGGGTAGGCAGAATTAACACAGTAAAAATGGCAATCTGACCAAAATCAAAGTACACATTCAATGCAATGCTCATCAAACTCCCAGCAAAATTCTTCACAGACCTTGAAAGAACAATACTCAACTTCATATGGAAAAGGAAAAAAAAAACTAGGATAGCCAAAACAATCCTGTGCAATAAAGGAACTTCTGGAGGGATCACGTTCCCTGACTTCAAACTCTACTGCAGAGCTATAGTACTGAAAACAACCTGGTACTGGCATAAAAACAGACAGGAGGATCAATGGAACCAAATCAAAGACCCATATATCAATCCATATACCTAAATGGCTGATTTTTGAAAAGGAACAAAAAGTGTAAAATGGAAAAAAGACAGCATCTTCAACAAGTGGTGCTGGTATAACTGGATATCAACATGCAGAAGAATGAAAATAGATCCATATCTATCACCATGCACAAAACTCAAATCCAAATGGATCAAAGACCTCAACATAAATCTGACTACACGGAAACTCATAGAAGAGAAAGTGGGAAGTACACTTGAATGCATTGGCACAGGAGACCACTTACTTCCTAAATATAACCTCAGTAGTACAGACACTGAGAGAAACAATTAATAAATGCGACCTCCTGAAACTGAGAAGCTTTTGTAAAGCAAAGGACATGGCCAAAAGACAAAGCAGCAGCCTATAGAATGGGAAAAGATCTTCACCAACCCCACATGGGACAGAGGACTGATCTCCAAAATATACAAAGAACTTAAGAAGTTGGTCATCAAAAGAACAAATAATCAAATAAAAAAATGGGGTACATACCTAAACAGAGAACTCCCAACAGATGAATGTAAAATGGCTGAAAGACTTTTAAGGAAATGCTCAACATCTTTAGCCATCAGAGAAATGCAAATCAAAACAATTCTGAGATTCCATCTTATACCTGTAAGAATGACCAAGATAAAAAATACTGATGACAACTTATGCTGGAGAGGTTGTGTGGTAAAGGGAACACTCCAGCTTGCTGGGGAGTGCAAACTGGTTCAACCTCTTTGTATATTAGTATGGTGATGTCTCAGAAAATTAGGAAACAACCTTCCTCAAGACCCAGCAATACCACTTTTGGGTATATACCCAAAGGATGCTCAATCATACTACAAGGACATGTGCTCAACTATGTTCATAGCAGCATTATTTGTCATAGGCAGAACCTGGAAACAACCTAAATGCCCCTTGACCAATGAATGGATAAGGAAAATGTGGTACATTTACACAATAGAGTACTATACAGCAGAAAAAAATAATGGCATCTTGAAATTTGCAGGCAAATGGATGAATCTAGAAAACACCATATTGAGTGTGGTAACCCAGAACTAGAAAGATGGATATAATATGTACTTGCTCATAAGTGGCTTTTAGACATATAGCAAAAATAAAAAATAAAAAAAAAAACCCAGTCTACCACTCACAATCCCAGAGAACCTAGACAACAATGAGGACCCTAAGAGAGACATATCTGGATCTAATCTACATGGAAAGTAGAAAAACACAAGATCTCCTGAGTAAATTTGAATCATGGGGCTCATGGGAGAGAGTAGAGGGGAAAGGGAGTGGAAGGGGGGGAGCAGAAAAAACTATAGCTCAATAAAAACAATTTTGTAAAAAAGAAGAAAGTCAATGAAATGATTCCTAATGATACTCTGATATACTAGTAGACCACAGGCTAGCATAATTGCTATCAGAGGCCTCATCCAGCAACTGAGAAGAGCAGAGACAGAGACCCACAGCCAAACATTAGATAGAGTTCAGAAAATCCTGCTAAAGAGAGGAAGGATTGTAGGAACAAGAGGGGTCAAGGGTGCCACAAGAAAGCAGTCAGCAGAATCAACTAACCTGGCCATGTAGGGGATCCCAGGATCTGCCCCAGAAATCAGAAAGCCTGTAGGGGTCTCACCCATGTGCTCTGGATTTATGTTATGATTATGTAGTTTGAACTTCTTGTGGGATTCCTAAAAGTATGAGTGGAGGGGGGCTGTCTCTGACTCTTTTGCCTGCTCTTGGGACCCTTTCTTCCTACTGGATTGCCTTATCCAGCCATAATATGAAGGAATGTACACAGTGTTATCATAACAAGAAAAAAAGAGAAACTGTCACTATGTAAAATGAACATATGATGTGTTTGTCCATTTTCAATTAAAATAAAATGGCATCCAGAAAAAAAGAAAAGGTGGTTCTAATGGTTATATCTTTATTTGTACATGGGGGGGGGGTACACGTGAGGGCCAGTCCAGTCCTGTTCTCTAGCTGGGTCTTATCTTTCAGCTGGTTTCTCTGGGCATCAGGACTCCCCAGAGAAGTACTTTGTGATTCTATCAAATACTTGATTAGACTGTTTCTGGTGTTCAGCATAGAGTACCATGAACTTGTGCTTAGGTGTCCCTGCTAATTCCCAGAGTGTGTTGTCTTCTTAGCTGACCTTCTTTGGGCTACAATGTCCATTTTCAATGTAAAATAGTAACTTTAAGTGATATACATTATTTTATTCTGAGTTGAATATGAGTGACTATGGCTGGGGACGCTAAATCAAGTTACTCTGAATGACATATCCCACGGTGAGAGAAATTATGTGGACTTTTATTGGCAAAGAACAAAAGAAAGTCATAAATCAATGTATGTACAAATTCTACTGGAATGTTAGTGTGGTGAGCCACATTAAACCATGGTAACCTCTTTTGTAAGTTTTAGGTATTAATTATAGAATTCTTAGCTTCAGGGATGTGGAAGCTAGAGGTCTGCTAAGTTTAATGATGCATTCTGAAAACTACATAATAGTTACAAGACTATCAGGTTAGACAAAAATGTTATAGCGATGATGAAAGACCTGGGTGGCTCCCGGCAATTTTGGATTTTACCCTAGATTTTCTTTATCCACATTCATGATGTTCCAGTCAGCTATGGTGAAACTGTCTGCAGGAACTATAGCTGTAACTTCCTTAGAGAACTTCACTCTATGACTCCCATTGGCGAAGCACCACACTGTGTATGTGGAGGTCAAATGTTTATTTCCATGGAGTTGGAAGACTTCATGTCTAGGATCCACAAATGAGGCCGTGTAGGTAGGGAGGTGAGTGAAGATGTTAAAGTCAATTAAAATTTCCCAGGGCCTACTAATGTTATTAGCCTTTATGATCTGGTTCTTTCTTTTCTTCTTTTTCCAATCTTTACATCTGGTCTATCATTTACATGAGCCACATAGTGGCAGTTTACCTGAAGTTCTGATAATAAAGAGCTTAATGTGACCCATGAGGAGAAAGTGGTGGATGAAGGACATAGGCATCCTTGCCACCCACATATCCTCTGCATGAATCATCATATGCTTGAAACCTACAATTAAGAAAATTTCCTGTTTATTTTGAGTCATATGTGATTTAGGAAATGTTTTATCTCCTATCAATTCTACTTTGATTACAGAGGTATGACGTAATGGAAAGAGGTTAGAAGTAACTTTTACTTTGATTACAGAGATATGACGTAATGGAAAGAGGTTAGAGGTAACTCTGTGAAAGATGTCTATGTGTGAAGGAAGGGAGGTGTGAGTACCTGGACGTCCAGTAGATGCCATTGGGCACCTAGGGAACTGCTTTAAAGATGGCTGTGAGCCACCAACGTGGCTGCTGGGAACCGAACTCAGGTTCTCTGGAAGAGCAGAAAGTGTTCTTGACCACTGAGCTATCTCTCTAACCCTCAAAGTTTTTTTTATTGACTTCATTATTGTAACTTGTATCTATTGTTAGTACTTTGGTTTGCCCTATTGTTTGCTATTATACCAGATCCTAAAATGTGGAGATAAATTGATAGTTCCATTATAAAAGTTAGAAAAATCCACAGTCATAGTTTGAATTCTTTTTTCCATATGCCAAATATTATTAGTAAGAGCAAATAGAGGCACCAGGTCAGACTTCTGAGAAATTGTTTGTATAGACTTTGTGTAGATAGTCATACTTCTTTTTAAAAAAAAAAAAAACTATAGTTAGAATAGGAAATGAAATTCCATTTACTGTGGGTTTTGGTAACATTGTCCATGTCCTCTCTGCTGGGAGAGCAGTATTTTTCTTGGGCTGGATAACTGTGCCTGCCATAGCTTAAAGACCTTCTTACCAGCTGTGCTGGTTTGAAAGTAAATGGTCCCCAATGTGAGTGGCTCTATTAGGTATGGCCTTGTTGCTGGAAGTGTGTTACTGTGGTGGTAGGCTTTGAGGTCTCCTATGCTCAAGCTACACCCAGTAAGACAGACCACTTCCTGTTGCCTGCTGATTAAGATGAAAGACCCTCAGCACCAGCACCATGTCTGGCAGCACACTGGCGTGTCCCACCATGATGATAATGGACTAAACTTCTGAACTGTAAACAAGCCATTCCATCAAATGTTTTCCTTTATAAGAGTTGCTGTGGTCATCGTGTCTCTTCACAGCAATAGACACCCTAACTAAGACACCAGGGAACCCTGAGAACTAAAGTGATGTATTTTAGTTAACAAGTCCCATGTGTTATTTTCACAACTGATGGTTTCCATAGCTTGCATAGACCCTTACCCCATTTTTTCTTTCAGAAATTTATATATATATATATATATACATACATATAAGTAATATAAATTAAATATATATAATATATATTTAATTTTTAAAAGTTTTACATACTAGCCCTAGTTTTCCTTCCCTCCCCTTCCTTTGCCCCTCCCCCATCCATTCCTCAGAGAAGGTAAGGCCTCCCTTGGAAAGTCAATAAAGTCTGGTATGCCAAGTTCAGGTAGGACCAAACTCCTCCTCCCAGTATCAAGGCTGAGCAAGGTTTCCCAGCATAGTGAATGGGCTCCAAAAAGCTAGTTTGTGCACCCAGAAAAAGTCCTGGTTCCACTACCGGGCCCCCCAACAGATCAAGCCACATAACTGTCACCTACATTCAGAGGGCTTAGTTCAGTCCCATGTAGGGTTCCCAACTGTCAGCCTTACCCCAATTTTTACATAAACAAGGAATGACCATTGTTTCATAACCACTAGATTTTTTCTGTATTGAGAAGTTTCTGTATCCCAATAAGCCTCTCCACCAACACAGCAATCCAAAGCAAACCAAATCAAACTGAATTAGAAAAAGCCCAGGTTTAATGGATACAACACTACAGAATGATTTTCCAGCCTCCAGAGAGGAGATGGGAAAACCATGCATCTGTTTTCTAGGGTGCAGTTTAAGTACCCTGTGGGAGTGGTCTTGAGCGTCTCTGGGGGAGGGGTCATGATTTGGTGGACTTTCTGAGGTGCAGCAGGATTCAGAGAGAGATGGGGGAGGGGTTTGGGGTGAAGCTTCCACCAGAACATCCCAGGCTCTTTGGGTACATGGATGCCAGGGGTTGGGGTGAAGCTTCCAGCAGAACATCCCAGACTCTTTGGGTACATGGATGCCAGAGGCTGGGGTGGACCTTCTAGCAGAACATTCCAGACTCTTTGGGTACATGGATGCCAGAGGCGGGGGTGAAGCTTCCACCAGAACCTGTATCGCCACTGCCAATAGCTACTGAGTTTCAAGAGAAGGTGCTGCCACTGTTCAGAAGTCGTCCTATATAATTTGTTCCATACCCATGCATGCATACATATATTCTCTGCGCGTAATCTTGAGTTCACAAGCATGTGTTCATACAAGTACACAAATGTACCTTGGTCATGCCTCCTAATCTCCTATTGTCTTACTCCTCCTACCTCATGTCAGTGTTCTTAGAGCCCCTAGACAGTGTGTCTTTACTTTCATGCATATGTACATACAGAGTTTTATGTATCTATATAAAACCTAGGATATACAGGCAAATCATGTAATATCTTTCAGAATCAGGATTTTTTAAACAAATGTCCCATTTTTTTCTTTTCCCCAAATAGCATTCCCTTATATGTCCTATTGTTTGCAAAGTGAATTCTTCCTTAAAGAATATCCTTATAATTTTGGTTGTGAGCCTGCCTTCAATTGCTAACTCATAAGGGGATTTTAGGAGTAAAGTATAGAATAACCAACCTACAAGCCACAGCCACAAAGAAGCTAGATAACAAGGGGGGCGGGCAAAGAGGGATGCGTGGATTTCCCTGGGAAGCAGATATAGAAGAGATTTCCTGGGCAAAATAAGGCTGGGGAAATGGGATATGGTGGGATGCAAACTTGAGGGAGAAGACTGGGCTGGGTGGGCTGGGGGCAAAAGTTGCGTTGGGGGCAGAACGGAGGGGGAGAATAACAAAAGAGATGTCTTGACGGGGGAAGGCCATTTGGAGAAACCTGTTGCTAGAGAAACCCCCAAGAATCCACAAGGATAACACCAGCTAAGACTCCTAGCAACAGTGGAGAGGCTGCCAGAAATGGTTATCTACTGTAATCAGGTTGGTAACTACCCTAATTGTCATCAAAGATACTGTTTCCAGGAATTGATAGAAGCAGATGCAGAGATTCACAGCCATGCACTGGGCAGAGCTCCAGGGGTCTTGCTGAAGAAAGGAAGGAGGGCTTATACAAGCCAGGGGTGTCATGACAGGGAAATCCACAGAGATAGCTGACTTGAGCTCTTGGGAGCTCATGGACTCTGGACCAAGAGGTGGGAAGCCTCCATGGGACCAGCCTAGGCCCTATGCATATGTATGACAGTTCCATTGCTTGGTCTCTTTGTAAGGCTCCTAGCAATGGGATCACCACCTGTCCATGGGACTGAGCTGGCTTTTGTGAACCTATTCCCCATGCTGGATTACTTTGCCCAGGCTTAACACACTGGAAGGAGCTTTATTCTGCCTTAACTTGATGAGCCATCTTTGTTCAGGCCCATGGGAGGCCTGCCCCTTTCAGAATGGAGACAGAGGAAGAGCGGAAGGGAAGGGTTAGATGTGAAGCAGGAGTGGGGGACTGGGAGGAGGGGAGAGGGGAAAATGTTACTTAAAATAAAATAAAAAATGAATGTTACACTTCAAAAAAAGAATATCTTTATTACAAGAAACTTAATCCTGTCCTAAAATTTCTAGTCCAAACTTACTATCTACAGTGAACTTTTTAGTTCTACTATTTGATCAAGAAATGATATGACTATTGTTGCCACTTGAAACTAAGTGATGGTTTTGTTAGTTTAAAATCTAGAAATTTTATCTAAAGAATACCAAATAGTGATAGAATTACGTGGAGTTAGTTGTTTAAAATGTGAAGCTTTCCAAGTATAGAGACTGTTTAAGTAAGGTATGAGGTTTGGGTAAGGGAAACAGTCATAATAAATTACATTTAGTGAGAAGATGATATCATCAGTGTTTGTAGTTTCATTAAGATCATCAACTTAATACTAGTTCATAAGAGAAATTACACAAAGCAAATCTGAAATATGTGAGGTAAGTTCTTTAAGTTTCAGATAAAGATGTTGCAGGCATCTGAAGAATGGGTCACAAGAGCCAAGAGGGCTAGAATTTGACTTGGTTTCCTCTCCTTCAAATGTGTTATCTTGTCAGATATTAGTCCTATTGTCTTATTTAGTGTACGTGTTTATGTGTGTGCGCATGTTCATATGCACACATGAACACATGCTCATGTCTGACATGTGTAGATATGAGACAGCACATAGGCCCGCCCAAGTGTAGTGTGTGTTGGTGTCACAGGACAACTTTCAGAAATTGGTTCTCTCTTTCTTCTGTAGATTCCGGGGATCTGACGAGTTTGTCACACTCAGGACATGTCCTCAGACGGCGTTGGTACACGTTTGGGGTGGGAAATGAGAATTCAGGAGCTGTCCTATGAAGAGTTGTGAACATAGGTGTTCAGCTGTGCTGATTAGGATTCTTTTAACCAGGGCTGTGAAGAATCTTTGATGCCATGTCTCTTCCAACAGGCCAAAAAAAATCTCCTTTAACGTTCCTTTAATCCTATGTCTTTTGAGTGTTGGCTTTGTAGAAATTCTGTAGTATGCTGTTAAATTCAATTTGTGCAGTGGGTATTGACTCAAAGGCTTATATGAGCCTTATTGACAGGAAGTTGTACTTTTGCAGAATTTTGACAGGCATTGGGTAAAAAGTTTTTAAAAATGAAATGTAAAACAAAACTAACAGGATCAAAACTATATACAATTTTATAACAATTTTAAACCAAGAAATATTTTTGTATAACAACAACAAACAAACTCGGTTATTTATAAAATAAATTTTATTTTAGAAGCTGCATAAGAAATGACTTAGAATAACTGTAGTTAAAGGCAGGATGACATTCATAATCAGGAAAGGAGTTTAATACTTGTAGCACACAACAATTTAATATTAGAATATAACTCATACACTAACACAGCTTTGATTTTTTTTAGGAATCCACATCCATACAACTCCAGAACACTGAGTAGGTGCATCACACTGATGAAGGTCTGCTCAGTGTCTTTTGGATTTCTAGGAACCCTCTGGAAAACTCAAAGTCAGTTTAGACAAAAAGGCCCAACTTTAGAGTTTTAAACCATAACAACATGTTAAGCATTTGTTTAATGGGATTAGTATGCTTGAGTTAAGGTGATAAATGAACAACCACAGTTAAGGCATAGGTGCTAGCATATCAGTGTGGCAGGCCATGGGGAAATTTCTATACTGACTCACCTTCACCGTGGCCTTTCCTTTGGTAGCCACTACAGTTTTGGCAGAAAAGAAGTCTCTGAGGAGATTCTAGATGCTTTATTCATGGATCCCACAAGGCAGACAAGAGCGGGCAGAGAATGCTAGCCACCACACTTCCAGCAGCCTGGTCTGGCAAGAGCTGCGAACTCCATCAGGGAGGCTTAGCATAGCTGGAAGTGCTCCAACCCGCCAACTTGAGGAAGCTAGCTGTGCTGCACACAATCTACCATCGTCCCTTTTGGAACCATGACTGCAAGTTGAGCATGCTCAATAGTATATTCTTTGAATTGGGTATGTGGAGCAATATGCTAACCCCAAACACGTCCCCATATGGGTGTGTGTTGAACTTTGCTTGAGAAGAATACAGCTCTTGTAATAGTCACAGGGCTGTTTCTACCTACTGGTAGCTAACAACTCTTCCTCCTCTTTTATGTTGAAACTCTACTGGTTTGGGCCTCATCAAGATGTAAACCCCCTAATTCAGTTACAGAAGACTTAAGTAGAAAGTGAAATCATTCATGGCTTCCTAAGAATAGCTAAAACAGGAATGCTCTTTTCAATTACTATTTAGCTCCATAGAAACATGCCTTTGATATTTGAAAATCTTTTTAAAAATTATAAGTAACTTTCATCTGTTTTTGTCACACAGAATCATTCTGGAGTTTCTTTTCAAAATACTTACACAGTTTTTTCAAACCTTTCCCAAATTATCCAACCCCTTTAATTCTTCAGTAGACCTTTTTTTTTTTTATTTTCCTATTTGAGAACCATGGAACAAACTGAAGTTCCCTGGGGAGAAACAGAAAACAGGCCACGTGTGTGTGAAAGATTCTACAAGGCTCATTGAATAATTAGAACTCAGTGACCTGAAGAGCTGGAATGTTCCAGATCTAGGAGCAATTACCCTGGGCTGCCTTTAAGTCCTTAACCCTCATTCTTTGGCCACTTCTGCGTGTGACCTAACATCCTTTTGACTATCAGGTGAAACCTTCTTCGATGTATTAATTTAGCTGCTCACTGGCTTCTACCAAAGCAAATACTGAGAATGTCACCAGATGGTCTCTGAGACCCATAAGAGATTGTGCCTCTTTGTGGTAACTCAGCTTCTCAATATCTCCACTAATGCCTGTGAAAATTGCCTCACTTGAAGTCTTGTTCACTGAGTGTTAAAACTTCATGTGACCATTTCCATGTTAGAACATGTCATTCAGGCACTCACTCCCAGGTGGCTGAAGAGGAAACCGTTTCTTATTCCTATCAATGTGTAGGTTTTTATTTTTATTTTTTTACTTTTTAAGATATATTTAGCTTTTTAAGAAATTCCTGTTCATTCATGATTGTGTGTCTGTATGTGTATTAGGCATGAGTGTATGACCTGCTTACAGAGCACAAAAATAACCTAGGGGTTTCAGCTCTTTCTTCCTACCCTGGAGGCTGTGGAGGTCCTTGAACTCAGGTGGCCACCAGATTTTGTGACAGGCAACCTCACCTACTGAGCCATCTTGCTGGGCCCATATGTTTTAATTTTTTTAAAAATTCAACTCTCAGAGCACACTATGACTTCCAAGTTCAGGGAGAAATTTTCTGCTGCAGCTCCGCCCAGGTAACTGTATATTTCTTCTCTAGTTTAAGTTTGGTCCTTTGATGATTTATTTATCAGATGTAGATGATTATCTTATTAAAAATATCTTTCCTTAGATATAAGTCTTGGACTTTGCTCTCTCCCCCTTCTCATCTGCTCCCTGTCTCCTTCTTTTTCTTTTCCCTCCTTCTCTTATTTTCTTGAGACGGTGGTTCCTGTAGCCAAAGTTGGCCTCAAAATTAAACTCTAAAGATGGATGAGTGACGAGTCTTCCTGCTCCCTACTAGTCTAGATTACATGCGAACACCACCATGCCTGAATAAACCTGCATTTCTTTAGTTAAGAAAAAAAAAATAGACCCAGCACCCGAGAAGCAGAGGGACACAGATCTCTGTGAGTTCGAGACCAGCCTGGTCTACAGAACTAGTTCCAGGACAGGCTCCAAAGCTACACAGAGAAACCCTGTCTCGAAAAAAATCAGAAAGTGTGGGAAGGCTGGATATAATAAAATAAATTATCAGTATTAGAGCCATGTTCTTTTTTGTTTCAACTTTTACTTATTTTCATTTTATATGCTTTGTCTGCATGTGTGTCTATGGATCACATGTGTGCAGTGCCCATGTAGGCCAGAAAAGGGTGTTAGATCCCCTGGGACTGAAGTTACAAATGGCTGTGAGCCACCATGTGGGTGCTGGGCGTTGAGCTGGCATCCACTGGAAGCGCAGCCAGGCTCCTAACCTTGGGGCACTGTGGCTCCAGAGCCTTTGTTCTTTTTTACTGATCTCTACAAAACTAGCTTCTGTTCAACTATCCCTGGGGTTGATTACTATATCTAATAACCTTTCTTTGCTTTGATCAAACAATTCTAAGTGATCTTTTCTACCCCCAAACAAAAGCAATACAGCGGATAAGAGGAAGTCTTCACTGATAAAGACTGCAACATTTCTTAAATTATGACACTTGGAGCTCACGAGCAACCTTGATCACGAAGCATCAAAGTGAACAGTGATATATTCAAGACGGATGGGTTTCTTTTAAGTGAGCAGTGCTGTGGTCTCACACGAGGCAACCTGCATTGCTTGATAGGCTGTTCAGGGATTTATACTCACTATTGTTGGTTTTGTCTTGTAGTTTTCTTACTTCCATTTTTGTCTCTTCCCTTACACTCTGCAGTTTACTAAGGAAAAAGTTCTGAGCACCTGTCCACTTTACAGTCCCCCACAGGCTGGGTAAACTAATGAAAGAATAAGGCTGCAAGGTGTCTAGCCCACTGAGAATCTCCTTCTTGGAGAATAAGAAGGAAAAATGAGTTTTGTAAAACAGGCCAGGTGGGCTGGAGAGATGGCTCAGTGGTTAAGAGCATTGCGTGCTCTTCCAAAGGACCCGAGTTCGATTCCCAGCAACCACATGGTGGCTCACAACCATCTGTAATGAGGTCTGGTGTCCTCTTCTGGCCTACAGGTATATATTCAAACAGAATAGTGTGTCCATAATAAATAAATAAATATTAAAAAAAAAAAACAACAGGCCAGGCACTTGGCTTTTGCCTCTGATCTCAATCCCTCTCGTTCACATTCCGAATTTCCAAACAGCCTCCTTCTGAACGTTGCCAGAAATATATCTGAGCAGGATGCCTTTCTGTGACTCTCAGCTGCCTGGACGGTGGCATCCAAGCACCTCTGCCTGATACGACAGCTCTGGAGCCTGACCCCAGTGTGTGTCGCAAGCCTCTTCTCTAGTTTTGTATCTGCGGCTCCAGGGTCTTCTGTCCTGCGCAGGACTTTGCTTGTGCTCCAGTCTGTGGGGAGTGCTGCTCTCCCATGTCCTCCTCCTAAACATCTACCCACCCAGTCTTTTCCCACTTCTGGGCTCGAGTGAAATTAATTACCATGAGCGCCAGGTAAGAAACGTTAGCGGTCATGGTGGCATCCACCATGGCAGAAATGACTAAGTAATAGCAAATTCACCGCCACATAAATTCCATGGCTTTAGTTTTCTGAATATGCCTGGTTTCACGTGGTATTCGTAGCAACCACAGGTTCTGTTGTTCTAATCTTAATTACTAATATTTATTATCAATGTCTGTCTGGGCAACAGGCAGTTTGGTGTCTGTTTAAATGTCCTGCATGGACTGAAAAAAACATGTTCGAGCCAGCACCTGTGCACGTGTCCTCACTTCTGGTGGGTGTGTCTGTCACATCTCAGCCTTAGGTGCTGTCTCCTTTAGTCCCAGCTGAAGAGGTTACATTCAGTGGGACTTGTGTGATGCTGTTGGTTTTTTTTTTGGACACAGTTGGTGCTGGCAGATGGTGGCTGTTTACTTGCATAAACAGGTGGCCTTTTTTTTTCTTTTTTTCTCTTTTTGTTCTTTGAGATGTAGCTTTGTCTGTCCTGCGACTCACTATGTAGACCAGGCTGCCCTTGAACTCAGACAGACCCATCTCTCTCACATGTTGTGGAATAGTCCTTCTGTACACTGGGAAGATGTGGAATAGTCCTTCTGTACACTGGGAAGATGTGGAATAGTCCTTCTGTACA
>NC_022025.1:224897-230160 GCF_000317375.1 Microtus ochrogaster
TGTGGAATAGTCCTTCTGTACACTGGGAAGATGTGGAATAGTCCTTCTGTACACTGGGAAGATGTGGAATAGTCCTTCTGTACAATGGGAAGATGTGTTGCTCTCATTGTTAATAAGAAGTGGATTTCCCGAAAGCTAGGCAGAATTTTCAGGACAAAGAAAATGCTGAGAAGAAGAGGAGTGGAGTTTCAGGTATCAGGAGAAGTCTCGAGCCAGATGCAGAAGAAGCAACATGGGCAGTTCATAGAGGAGGTAAATGAGCCTCGGGGCAGCACATAAAAGAATAGAAATGGGTTAATTTAAGTTATAAAAGCTAGTTAAAAGTAAGTCTAAGCTGTTGGCAGAGCATTCTGAAACAGAGCAAAAAGAGAATATTAGGTCCATTAAGTAGGAAAGAGGTTTATGAGACTTTAGTCAGTACTTACTAGCCCACAAATGATAAATCAGGGGACCTCTCAGCACACTCAAATATATATGTCTTAGGGTTTCTATTGCTGTGAAGACACACCATGACCAAAGCAACTGTTATAAAGAAAAACATTTAATTGGGGTGGCTTACAGTTTCAGAAGTTTAGTCCATTCTCATCATGGTGGGAATGGTAGCCTGTAGGCAGACATGGTGCTAGGGAAGTAGCTGAGTGTCCTACATCTTTGCCTGCAGGCAACAGGTAGTGAAGGGGGGAGGGGGCATTGTGTGTGGCTTAAGCATAGATGAGACTAAAAAGCCCACCCCTGCAGTGACAGGCTTCCTCCAACAAGGCCACACCTACTCCAATAAAGCCACACCCCCTAATAGTGCCACTCCCTTTGAGGACTTTTCCCCAAACCACCACAATATACACATTACTATCTGATAAATCAATGTCAAAATCCTATTTAGCGCTAGTATCATTATTGGCCATTTGCATCAATTAGACTTTTGTCAGCTGACTCTCACATGAAGTTCTATAAAATTCAAATATGAAAGTGTCGAAAAGAAAATAAACATACTAGAGATAAACAGAAGGGTGTTCATCACTCAGACCTACAGAAAGCTTTCCCAGGTACTCTATAAAACCAGCAACAATACGTGTCAAAAAAATACCTTGACTACATACAAACCCAAAGTTTTTACAGGGAAGAATACATTATAAAGAGATGCAAATGAATAGTAACAAACTGATGAAGAGTATGTTGACCATATGTCACAAACATGCTAGAAAAACCCAAGTACATATATCTCTCTTGTGTGTCTACAGAAATATCTTGAAAAGTATTGTCGTAAATCCTTGTGTTGTTGGGATCAAGGACAACCCCAGGGTCTCTAATTGTCCTGATGAAAGGACAAAGGGAACATTAAATTTTGTGTCCTTGTCCTGGAGCAGATGTGCAAGGTCCTCTCTGTGGCTGGAGCCAGGCCTTGAAGTCAAAGTTGTGGTTTCCGGTGATCCAGCTCTTCCCCTGGGCTGTGGTTATCAAAGCTGTGTCTGAAGCATCCTGTGTTCTTTTTGCCAAAATTGTCTGACCTGGCTGTCTGCCGAACTTGGCCATTTCCCCCCTTCAAATAGTTTGTTAGAAACTGTGCACCTAGTAAACATACTTGGCATATTCTTTTGAGGAGAAGAAATCTTTTGTTTGTTTGTTTTGTTTTGTTTTTCGAGACAGGGTTTCTTTGTGTATCTTTGAAGCCTGTCCTAGAACTTGTTCTAGAGACCAGGCTGGCCTCAAACTTATAGAGATCAAACTATCTCTGCCTCCCGAGTGCTGCAATTCAAGGTGTGCACCACCACCACCCGACTAAGAAATTATTCTTATAAGCCCAACTGTTTTATTAGAACAGTCAACAAACATCAAATTATTGCAGGTTTCTACAAAATTTTGCAAAGAATTGCCGTGGGCATCTGTACTGACCTCATAGAAGACTGAAAACGAGCATCTTGAGACCAGCATGGGCGTGACAAGCACTTTGAGTAAAGACACCACCACCTTACCATTCAGGAGAGTTTAAGGCAACACAGCTCAAAGCCTGAACTACTCTTTGTTGACTAGGGATACTGAAGCTACCAGGTAGCACCCGTTTAAAGACACCAAAAGTCAGTTGCATTAACCTTCCCAGTTACTGCCCCAAACAATGTCCCAACTCCCTCCAAGACTTGGAGCTTCTGAAAGAGAGGCACAAGTCAAAGGCTCCGAGGGAGGAGGATTCTGATGGCCACTTAGCAGTTCTGGTTTCTTTCTCCATTTTATTTATACTTAGTTTTTGAGTAGGCGGAGCTTGGCTCATCATTCTGGAGCTTTCCGTCTTCGTCTCTATCCAGGAAAACTAAGCGGTTGTGACTCTAAGTGAAATTGGAGTGTTGGGAAATGCTTTACAGACTCTTTGTTGCTTTTGTTAGCCACACATTTTGTCACCCTTGAAGTGGGTAATGGTGGGGAGAAGTCAAATAGCTGCAAAGAGGAACCAACTGGTTGAAATTTATAACTTTCTTTTTTTGTTTTATTTCTTTGTGTATGTTCATGAACACAGGGTAAATGTGGAAGCCGGAGGACAAGCACAAATGTCATTTCTCAGGGGTCACCCATCTTGTTTTCTGACACTTTCTCTTTGTTACCTAGGGCTCACGGAGTAGATGACGTTGGCTGCTCAGCGTCTACCTCTCTGTACCTCCCAGTGCTGGGAGTATAGCGCATCCCTCATCTCTGCCTTCCACGAGGGTGCTGAGGGCTGACCTCAAGACTTTTCTACTGTTAGGTCATTTTTGGGTCTTCTCTAAAGTTCCCACATCCTATGCCCTGGTGCTGACCACTGGCATTAATCTCTCTTTGCTTCTTGACGGTAGGTTCCATGTGACCCTTGCTGCATGCTGCCATGCAACAATGGCCTGTAGTACCATGAATGAAAATAATCTACTTCCTTTGGTGGATTTTGCCAGGTATTTTTTTCACAACAATGAGAAAAGTAACTAAGGTATGTGCTGAATCACTCCCTTTGGATATATGCCCAGGAATGATAGCTGAACCAAATAGCAATTGTATTTTTAAAGATTTATTTATTTTATTCTATGTCTATGAGTGTTTTGTCTACCTGTATGTAAGTACACCACATGCATGCCTGCTGTCCTCAGAAATCATAAGAGAGGGTCGAATCCTCTGGACCTGGAGCTATGGATGGTTGTGAGTCCATACACTGGTGCTGGGAATTGAACCCACGTCCTCTGCGAGAGCACCAAGTGATCTTAACCATTGAACCATCTCTCTAGCTCTAGTAACTGTATTTTTAATGTTTTCATGAAGCTATATACTGTTTTCCATGATTGTTACATTCTTTCCCAGCACTGTATAAAGGTTTCTTACTTTCCGTAGCCTTGATAGCATCTACTCTACTCTTCCTATTTATTATAGAAAATGGTGGTCCTTTGAGCATGCGTGAGGTGGAGTCTCTGTGTAGTCTTCACTTACAGTTTTCTGGTGGATTGAGGATGGTCAGCATTTTTCATCTATTCTTTAACCAATTTTCAGTTTTACTTTTATTAGCTTTTCAGTTGAGTTACAGAATGATGGGCTCCATGAAGATATTTCATACGTGTGTCATGTCCTCCTTTCCGCCACACAGAAGCCGCACTTCAGCTTCCATACATCTGCTTGTGTGAGCAACACCCTGTCTGCTTTCTCCTTTTTACCTATTACCTTATCTGGCCCTCTCTCCCTCTCTTTAGACCCCTCCTTCCCTCTCATTGCCCCTTTATCATCTCTCCCATAGTTTCATTCTGTATCTATTCTGAATCTGGTCTAGTTTGTATAACCTGCAGGTCTCCACATCCACTTTCCACAAAATGAGATCATGCCATTCTTTTTAAAATTTTATTTGTTTTTAGAATTTCATACGAGTACTATAAAATACATAAGGGAGTTCCTCTCCCTTCCCATCCTCTAAATCCTTCTATATCCCTCCTTCTTGACTTCTTCATCTTTAATTATTGTTACTTATATATGTTTACACACACACACACACACACACACAGAGAGAGAGAGAGAGAGAGAGAGAGAGAGAGAGAGAGAGAGAGAGAGAGAGAGAGAGAAAGAGAGAGCTGCCTTCATTTTGTATTACTTTTATGTTTGCGTATGTATTAGAGCTGACTGCTTGGGGTTGGTCAACCTACTGGGGCCTCATCCCCAGAGAAGACTGATTTCCCCTTTCTCAGCTCCAATTAATTGCGTGAAGCTCTTGATCTAAAAGTGGGGCCATGTGAAATTTCCCCCATCCATGTTGGTATGTCAACTGGTGTTGTCATTGTCCAGGTTTTGGTTAAGAGAACATAATGGTGAGGTTTCATGGGTGTACCTTCCCTGTCATCTCACAGCAGAAGTCTCTGGCTCCTACATTCTTTCTTCCCCTTGTCCAAGATCTCCCCTGGACTTAACCCATAGGACCGTGTTGTAGATATATCAGTTGGACTTGCACAGCCCACAGTCAGCTGCTGGCTGCATTGTGGCCAGTTGTAGAGAACAGCACTCACTGTTTCTGAAGGTGTTATGCGTGCTACCAAGAGAGAAAGCAATCACCAGTCCTAACCAGCTGTGAATTCTGTAAATCACAAGGACAAGCCTGGCAAGCTACTCCTATACATAGGAGCCTTGCCATATGGTTGTTTGGTTTTTTTTTTTTTTAGAAATCACTTTTAGATTATTTTTCAATTTTGAAATGGATTTAGATTATTTTTCAATTTTGAAATTGGATTGCTTGGTGTGTTGTTATTGCTTTTTAATGATTTATTTAATCTGGATTAGTAACCATTTGTAAAATAGCTAGAAAAGACTTTGTTCCCACTGTGTATTGTTTCTTTTTAAAAAAATTTATTAGATTTTTAAAAAATACCAATCCAAGTTCCTCCTCCCTCCCCTCCTCCCATTCCCTCCACATACCCTCCTGCCCAGCCCCCTCCAGAGGGTAAGGCACACAGCTTTGGGGAAGATCTGCCTTAGCTTGCTTCTGAACTGGGTTATTTCTTTTGATATGCAAACGCCTTTGCATTGGATAGAATAGTACTCGCTTAGCTTAGGTTTATTCTTGAGCTAAGGGCCTCAGAAACCCATGAGGCTGCTACTTGTGTCCACATCTCAAAGCACTTCTCCTATGCTCTCTTCAAGTAGACTCAAAGTTTGAGGTGTTTTGTTTTATGAAATAGTCTTTTACCTATTTGGAATGGATTTTGATATGTGAGAGATAGGGGTATAGCTTCAGTCTTTCACATGTAGGTATCCACCTGCTGAAAAGTCCCTCCCC
>NC_022025.1:230260-234242 GCF_000317375.1 Microtus ochrogaster
CCCCGCCACCTGTATGTTTTGCTTAAGAATCAGTTGGCTGGCTTTATTCCTGAGACCTCTTTTCTGCTCCAGTGGTCTATGTGTTTGTTTTTATGCTAGTACCATGTTGTTTTTGTTACTATAGTTCTGTACCATGTAGTCAATTATTATAATACTTTCAGCTTTATTATTTTTGTTCAAGATTATTATGGTTATTTCATGTCTTTTGAGCTTACATATGAGCTTTATATATGTTGCATATTTTGTGTTTATTTGTGCTTCTTTTGAGAATTGTTTATTTTGTGTACTTATTTCTTGACTGATTTTTTTAATGTATAATTTTGTGTTCTTTATAAATTCTGACGTAAATAGTTCTTAATGGGTATTAATCCTTTCTCAGATGCCTATCTGGAAGAGTGTTCACTCATCCTGTAGGATGAATTGTCACTTTGTTGATGCTTTTTTACAATGAAGAAACTTTTTAATTCCATATAACCCCACTAATCAGTTCTTTCGATAATTATCTGTACTGCTGGAGTCTATTTCAGCATGTCCTTGCCTATGCTTGTATCTTGAAGTGTTTTATGTGTATTTTCCTTTAGCAATTTTAAACTCTCAGGTTTTTACATTCAAGCCTTTGATGTGTTTTAAATTACGTTGGTACAGAGCATCAGAGAGCCATCCACTGTCATTGTACATGAGGGAATCCACTTATTGGAGAGACTGTCTTTTGCCTAACTTGTGTTTTCTGACACCTACATGAAAAGTCACACAGGGTACCTGCATGAGTTTATTTCTGGATAGTCCATTACACTGATCCACATGCCTGTATTTGCATCAATGCGTGCAGTTTTGTTAGAATTTTCCTGTAGTATAACTTGAAATGAGGGATTATGAAACTGCAGCACTGTTATTTCTGCTCAGGATTGTTTTGGCTACTTGGGCTCTCTGGGCTTCCATAGGAATTTTAGGATTCATTTTCACAGTTTCACGAAGTATTTCACTGACTTCATGATTTGGATCGTATTGAAGCTGTGGGTCACTTTTGGTAAGACAGCCAACCTTCACCAGATGAGCTCTGAGGATCTGTGCGTATGGGATGTCTTTGCTCTTCTGGTATTGTCATCCAGGGCTTTCTTTAGTGTTTCGGAGTTCATTGACCAGGGTTATTCTTAGGTATTACATGTTACTGATTTATTTATTTTGAGACTGCTATAAATAAGACTGTTTCCCTGATTTTTCTCAGCATGTTCCTAATATTGGTGTATAGAGAAGCTACTGATTGCTGAAACTACTTATCTAAGCATTTTCCAATAGAGTCCTTAGGGTCCTTTAATAAGATCCCCTGTTTACAGTTAGGGATATTTTCATTTTTCCTCTCACTCTGGTGGTTTCGTACATGGCCATAACACCCTTCAATCATATTCATCCAGGTACCCTCTTTCGTCGCGTTCCCTGACCTTGTTAATCCCCTTCATCTTCTTGGCTAGTCCTCCTTTAATGTTTTGGGGATTTATTTGTGTTAGAGAGAGACAGAGAAAGGAAATGAAGGAGAGAGAGATAAACTGAATAATTTCCATTGGGGTTGCTTACAGAAATACAGGTGAGGGTCTGTAATTGGTACGTGATACATTACTAGTGACTAGACCAATGAGGAAAATGTCTTTCTCTTTCCAGCCACCCGCTAACTGCATACAAGCCCGTTGAGTGAAATGGAGCCTCATGAGCCCCTTCCCTCTGATGTCAGCGTGCTGACTGGTCCAGCCTTTTGTAGATCTTGTGCAGACAGGCAATCACAGCTACTATGAGTTCAAGAATGTAGCAGTCATGTCAGGATGCTATACGTCGCCTCACGCCTTCCTCTGGCCCTTACATTCTTTCTGCCCCCTTTTCTGTAATGTTCCGTCATCTTTGGAGGCAGTGGTATCTCATTTACGGCTGCCCATTCAACAGTTAAGTATGAGTCTGCAGTCACCACCAATCGCTGCAAAATGAATCTTCTCTGGGCAAAACTGGTGGAAGCACTATTTGATGAATTTTATGGGCACCTCTTCTTCCTCAAACAGCCAGCATGTGTGTGTGTGTGTGTCTGTTTGTACATACACATGCATGTTATGTGTTTGCATGAGTGCACATTTGTGTATACTTGTCCATATAGGAGTGTAGGGGCCAGACATCAATATCAAGATGTTCTCATTTTCCTCTCCCCTCTTATTCTTGAGACAAGGTCTCTCAATGAACCTGCATCTCCCTATTTTAGCAAGCCTGAAGGATCTGCCTGCTTCTGCCTCTAGCACTGGCATTACAAATGCATGCCACCATACCTGCTTCTGTAAGTGCTAGGGATGTGAGCTCAGGTGCGCGTGTCTGTGCATCAGGCACTCTTCCCATAGAGTGACAGCCCCCCCATAATAGACTACTTCTTAAGAGCTAAAGTATCTACAATATTCCAACTGATAGATATATAATTTCACATGTATTTTGGACAAGATAATTCAAAGGATATAAAAGTTTAGTTTTACTATATATACTTTATACAAGTATATAGTATACATTTACTTGTATACATATACAATACATTTCAGTAATTTTTGATACATACAATTTGTTTAGCAAGGAAATCAATTATAGTTACAAATGAGAAAGTATAAATAAAAGCATATATTATCAAACATGTACTTTTAATTCTTTTATGTATTTTATAGTGCAATTTAAATGATTACTCTCCATTTGGTGATATATCTATTTCTGTCCCTTTGATACATAGTCTCTGAAGACTCTACTCTGGACGAAATGCTTTTCATGGTGACAGGAAACAGATAACTAGCTATTCTAGTAAGTGCTTTCTTTTTGACTTTGATTAAATGCTGTTTATTAATACAAATATTAAAAAATATTTAACATCTTACATGGTCACAGTTCATGAGCGCTTTGCCCCAGTCTGCACACTAACCATTGAGAAATAGATGCCTTTCTGTGCCAGCAGCTGCTGGTGGGTGCCCTGCTCCTTGACCTTGCCATTCTGAATCACCACGATCAAGTCGGCGTTCTGGATGGTGGACAGGCGGTGAGCAATCACGATGCAGGTGCGGCCTTCCCTGGCTTTGTCCAGGGCTTCCTGGACCACCTGTTGACCAGTCACACAAGAGAGTTAGGAAAAAGGCCGTTCTCTTCCTATCGTCCCTCCATAACCAGCCCCAGGATTTGTACACTCTGTCCTTCAACACTGGTGGTGAGGGTGAAAACAGAGATTGAAACCAAGGTATCAGTCACACCACCAGAGAAGTGAACTCCAGTTTGGACGAGTTCTGAGACAGGAGATGTCTGACGTAAGGTAAGGGCAGTCAACAGCGTCCATCCGACCATTTACAAACACTCTCTGCCCTCGCCACACAACAGCCCTCAAGCTGGCCTCCAGCAGCTCCACAGCTCATCAGGAAGCTGGAGCACAGGGCAAAGCCATCGCAGCAGCAGAAACGTCCTCTGAGCATCTGCCTTTCAGACAGTGGACTCTTAACCTTTCTCAGGCTGGAAGGCACCAGCAGCTGTGTCCAGGGCACGGCCAGACCTCGGCCCTGTCTCCCTGCAGCTCCTCACAGGCTGCCGCAGAGACGCAGGCTGCTGGAACAGACTGCTGCCAGCATGCAGCTTGCAGGCAGACTTCACAGAACACAAAGGGCCCAACACTACTCTTCCTTTTATCACTTCAGGCAGGGCTCCTAAATCTCAGCTGCAGACAGATTTTAAGTCCACGGGGAGCCCACACAGGCAACCAGCAGCTATCTGGCCCAGCGTTCTCTACTGTAGCAGAGAAAGACTCAACTCAGATCCTTACCTTTTCGCTCTCTGTATCCAGAGCCGAGGTTGCTTCATCCAGAAGCAAAATGTGAGGCTGTCTGACGAGGGCGCGCGCTATGGCGATGCGCTGCTTCTGCCCACCCGACAGCTGAGTCCCTTTGTCTCCTACTCTGGTGCTGTATTTCTGTGAATGAAAACAGAGCTC
>NC_022025.1:234596-249079 GCF_000317375.1 Microtus ochrogaster
GTGTGTGTGTGTGTGTGTGTGTGTGTGTGTGTGATCACAGGACAATTTGTAATGGTTAGATCCTCCCTGGGGATCAAAGTCATGAGTCCAGCATGGCAGCAGACTCCTTTCCTTCCAAAGCGATCGTGGTAACTCTCTGTCTCCTTTCCTAGGGTCCCACTCCATATCCCAAGGAAAGTCTCACATGACACAGACCAGCCTGTCCTTGAACTCTTCCTGTCTCTTACGAGTGGTGAGAGAACAGATGTGTGTCCTTACACCTTATTTTATCCTGGCTGAAACTAGATACCTTAAAACCATGTGCTTTATGTGAGCTGACCAAAATTTCTAAGTCTAGGAATTTTGTAGTGATGCTATCTTTAACCTTTTGGTCTCATTATGTTTAGGACAAGATTTGCGGGAAATTCAAACAGCTGTATGATATTATCAAAGCTTGTCTTATTCAGAATCTGTACTTGATGCCCTGTGAAATATTATAAAGTAAAGAGAGAGAGAGAGAGAGAGAGAGAGAGAGAGAGAGAGAGAGAGAGATTGAGATTTTTAGGATGTTAGCATTTGGATCTTTGTTTTTATGAACTGTCACCAACAAGTAAATAATGTTAATTAATTGATATTAAGGAATTATACTTTAATATTTTACCTTGAAAAATCAAATGCTCCTCAAAAAATTTTGGTTTCACCTTTCATTCAAAATTCTTCCTATCCTGTTTCCCACGATAGACAATCACCACTAGTCAATATGACGTAAGAGACAGAAGTTACAGGGTTTTCAGAGGATGTGGCATCATGTTCAACTAGAAAACATTCTTTTCCTATATTTGAGCCCTGAATATGTGGAGATTATAATCAAAATGTGGGTTATAATTTTTATACCTGAATTTTGACTCTTAAATTCATGTTCTATATATGTGCACTCCTTTCTTATTGGTGTGCGTGTGTGTGTGTGAGTGTGCCTGTGTTGTGTTCCTTGGAAACTGTTCACTCTTTTCTTGAGACAGGGCTTCTCACCGGGATCTAGGGCTCACTGACTAGGCTAGGCTGGCTGGATGTGCCTCTCCAGGGCTGGGATAAGAAGCTGGTACCCCACCTTTCTCTTTGCCTGGGTGCTGGGGATTAAACTCGGGGCCTTGCAAGCACTTTGATGACAGAACAATCTCTCCAGCCTCTGGAGAGAAGGCCCCCAGTAAGGTCTGGGCAGATGCTTGATAGGGTCCCACCCCTGAGCTGTGTCTGTCTCAGAATCGAGGTGCTCTGATGTGTGGAGTCACCAGACGGCAGGAACTCAGCTGTGACCCTTGTGGGGTCCATAAAGACAGTACTGTGACCACAGGAAGGAGGAAACAGATGGGCAGAGTAAGCCAGATTCCAGTCTAATCACTGACAGAGGGGCGCTTAGAGAACAGGCTGGTCTTGAACACTGAGAATAAGAACCATGATGTCCAAGAGATGATCTGAGAAACAGAGAAAGAGAGATCCAAGGCCAGAGGTGGAGCCTTGCAGTTGTCAAATACCAGAGGACAAAAATCATTGTAAGAGATTATAGCTATAGTGGTTCTGTGTTGTAGCCTGCATCAGAATTATTGCGGCTTTAAGTCTCAGAGCCCCACTGCCAGAATATTCTTCTTCACCAGAAATAGGGTAGCTCCTGATACTTCGTACTTTTAATAACTTCCACGGTGATATTAATCCACATTCAGCTTTGAGAGTTGGTGACTCTTATTACTGGATTCTGTACTTTGACCTCACACTGTTAATAACTCATGGCTAGACAACACTGAGGAGAGGAAGGGGCAGGCCTCTTCCCAGGCAGTGTGTTTGAGGGTGGCAGTAATTTGTGAGAAGACCAAAGGAAAAAAGTTGAGGGAAGTGTTTGGGCCACCTTGTATCATCTTGTCTGGCTAGTTAGTGGCTGGCAAGCCTTATTTTATCACGAGCACTTCCTGTAAGGACAAACATAACTAGTGAGGACACGCGAGTGTGTAATTTTTATGTCAGATCTAAGAAGATACACAAGAAGGCGAGAGGGTCAATTTATCTAACTTACAGGAAGAAATGAGAGCAGTCCATAAGATAATAGCCCAGGAAAGATTTTGATAGTCAATTCTAAGATTGTGGCTCAGGACCCTACAATTATACAGCAATTATAAATTATATAGTACCACAGCCATCCCAGTGACTCAGCTCTATTTGGAGACCCTTCTTTCCGGCATGGGCAGACGTCTCTCGTCTGGGCTAACTCCACAGTGTCACATGGATCACTGAGGGGAGCTACAGAATGACTGTGCCTGTTTTCTCTGCAGAAACAGTGCAGCATCCATGGAAACTAGATGCGGCCTGTCTACCCTTTACCTGGGAGGGGATGCTCACGTGTATCCCCAGACCAGAAACAGCTGGATCCTAAGCTAAGAAACTAAAAAACTGTTCCAGCGTGGATCCTTGAGCTTACAGCCCTAAGGGTTGTCCCAGTTATCAAAGTCCCTGTCTCTTCTACTTGAAAATGTCTAATATTGTGTTGCCTCCTCACAATGACAGGTAAGAGATTGGGCAAACGTAACCTCTAACTCTGATTAAGAAGTATGAATAGATGTCTCTCTGCAGGTAAGATATATTTTGATTTCTAATTTCTCTTTACCTTTGGGCAGCCAGACTTCTGGGTTCTGATGAGAGGCCTAGGGGTGCCTGCAATGTGCAATGCCCTGGGTTTCATCCCCAGGATGGGGAGGGGGAGCAAAGAACAACTGACAGGAGCTGCTAACTGCCGGGCCCAAGGTACATACGTCAGGCAGCGACTGGATGAACTGGTGGATGTTGGCCTCCTTGGCCGCCCTCTCAATCTCATCCTGGGACACGACCCGGCTGTTGTCTCCATAGGCGATGTTCTCAGCGATGCTGCAGTCAAATAGGATGGGCTCCTGGGACACAATGCCTAGGTGTGCTCGGAGCCACTGCACATTCAGTTGCTTTGCTTCTTTGCCGTCTAGAAACTGAGAGCGAGGGTTCACAGACCAACTTCAGGATCAGCACAATTCAGATTTAGACAATTAGCTACCATTATTTTGTAGTACAAAACTCTTGGGTTGCTGCGGGGTTAAGGAAAAGGCTTTCTGGTTGATTTTTTAGTTGGCATATATATAATGAGTTAATTACTATACTTTCATGTGTATGTATCAAGGCACTTTTTTTAAAAAAATAGGCAACTATTCATTTACCAAGGTAGTGTATTTACCATGGCCCTAAATGTGTCGTAGGAACTTAATGAAGTATATTCCACATGCTATATCTTTTCCACACTTTTCCACATTACTTAGGAAATACTTCCAACATTTAAAAAACTATCTGTTACTAAATATAGGTAAAGTTTACCCCCAAAGGAGTGAAAACAGAACAGTTTCCTGGGAGCAGCAGTTCTTATCACAAAATATGTATGCATTGTAATATAAAGTTTAGCTTACAGTACTCGCCCATTTTACCACAAAGCTTCATACATATAAGCCATTAAAGAACACCATTCAATCCCAACCTCAGACAATTCCTTTTATGGCATATTCATTCTTTTCTCTGTTATGATTCAAACTAACAGTATGTGCGTGCTCGTGACATGTGCACACACACACACACAAATTCATGCTCATAGTTTTGTCATTTATTTCTAGGTAATATATATGGATGCTTTCTGCATTCTGGTGCTGCTTTTAATCTCAGTGATCATACTTGACCATAACAAAAGAGTTCTTAAGGAGACTTCTGAATTTTTAAATTTCCTGCTTAGAAATTATGGGATGTGTTAAGTATTATCTACAGTAGCCACCTCTTTTTTGTTTTAGGGTGAACTGCTATTTAGCTATGGGTGTCAAGGCACTTTGATTTGTTTCTCACTACCTCTACAACTCTCATTCTGTAGCCCAGGCTGGCCTGGCACTCACACAGTAGTTCAGGCTAGCAATGACTCCATGGGAACGCTCCTGCCTCAGCCTCTCAAATACAGAGATTATAGGCATAAACTATCAACAGCTAGGCCTTACAATTCTTTACAAAAATATTTAATAATATGTTTAACAAATAAATTGTTTATATTTGAGAATTTAATCAGAGTTTGAGAGCCAACATTTCACTAATTTTGAATGTAGTAATAACATTATTTAGTCCTGTGTTCAAACATCAGTGATAAAACTGAAACCTGAAGTCAGAACTCTCAGAAAATAGTTTACAGAAAGGCAGTAAGGAAAGAACAGCGATCTTATAACCAGTAAAGAATTGATGCAGTAAAGTCATGATGTGTGTGTGTTTATTTTATTTTTTTATTTATTTATTAAAGATTTCTGCCTCCTCCTCGCCTCCACCTCCCATTTCCCTCCCCCTCCCCTGATCAAGTTCCCCTCCCTTGTCAGCCCAAAGAGCAATCAGGGTTCCCTACCCTGTGGGAAGTCCAAGGAACCCCCACCTCCATCCAGGTCTAGTAAGGTGAGCATCCAAACTGCCTAGGCTCCCAGAAAACCAGTACGTGCAGTAGGATCAAAAACCCATTGCCATTGTTCTTGAGTTCTCAGTGGTCCTCATTGTCTGCTATGTTCAGCGAATCCGGTTTTATCACATGATTTTTCAGACCCGGGCCAGCTGGCCTTGGTGAGTTCCCAACAGAACATCCCCATTGTCTCAGTGTGTGGGTGCACCCCTCGCGGTCCTGAGTTCCTTGCTCCATTGATGCAGTAAAGTCATGATGTGTGTGTGTGTGTGTGTGTGTGTGTGTGTGTGTGTGTGTGTGTGTGTGTGTTTATTTTTGTTTTTACACCCGGACCACACACACCCTCCCATCCACTCTTCTGCCTCCATTTCTCTATAGAAATGGGCAGGCCTCCATGGATATACACCAGCCTTGGCATATCAAGTTGCAGTGAGACTAGGTACTTCCTCTCTTATTAAGGCTGGATGATGGAACCCCGTAAGAGGAAAGGGTCCCAATGTAGGTAACAGAGTCAGAGACGGCCCCTGTTCTGACTGTTAGGTGTCCCACAAAAAGACCATGCTACATAGCTGTAACACATATGCAGAGGGCCTAGGTCCCGTGCAGGCTCCCGGGTTTTCAGTTCAGTCTCTGTGAGCCCCTATGAGCCCAGCTTAGTTGGTTCTGTGGTGTCCTTGATCTCTCTGGCTCCTACAATCCTTCCTCCTGTCATAACTGTGTTGGAATAGAATAGAAAAGAGGCCAGCCTGGTCTACAAAGAGAATTTCAGGACAGCGAGGGCTGTTACACAGAGAAACCCTGTCTCAAAAAAAAAAAAAAAAAAAAAAAAAAAAAGCAAAGTAGCAGTGAATACTTATTGTGGGGAAGTTGAAAGAACCATGGACAGCAGGTGAAAAAATTCTCTTTTCGTCTCAGTCACTAGTGCTGCCAAGGCCCCTGGAGCAATGGGTCATTGCTAATGCATCTGCGATGTTCCGAGTACTCATAGCTAAACGCATACATAGTAACAGTTCGCTGCTCTGAATTCTGTTTCTTTGGCTCTTTTCCTATTTCTCGCTCATTGTAATCATTAAAATTCATTTCTCCCTGTAAGATTTCTCACTCTTGCCCAGCACCTAGGATAGTTTTCCCACAGGCTATCAGAGTTTTGTTGGATATGGAATCCTGATTTCTCCCTCACCATTTTAGTCGAGAAGCCAAAAGGGCATTCCTCCATACTCCTAGCCACTCTCCATCTTACTATGGGAGCCCTGCACGTTTTGCTGTGCCATGGAAGATGTCCTCTGTATGGTCAGTAGTATTGTCTTATCCTGGCCTTGAAGATGCTAGGGACTCATCTTCACTCCGCTGACTGCCTCCCATTCCTGCTGCTGTGCTTCCTTGCCTCTTTTACCCCGATTTTCTTCATCCCCACATCCTTCTCTAAGCATCCTTCATCCCTGCCGACCTGTTTACACCACCAACTCTTCACTGAGAGCCGAGTGAGAGGTGGAAGTCGCCCACAAATGGCCATGTTGTATCGTGACTTCTCAGTCCTCACCTTTCCATATCCTGGGGCCTTGCAAGCCACTTTTTCACTGAAATGCATCCTACCCTCGACTTTCACCCCGTTTCCACCTCTTGCCACTCTTTATTTTTCTGGCTACTTCAGGTCTTGCCAGCTCTTACACTGTCAGATGAAATCTCACCATGGCAAGGGAGAGAGGTGGTCAAATGTTGCTTGCAACAGAGGACAGGGGACAGCGTGTTGAGGGTGAAGCTGGGTAAACTGGCCAGTGTAGTTGGCATAGATTGGCCACCTGGGCTGTCAGATTATCTAACAAAGGCTCTGCTTAAAGGTTCAAAAAACCCATGGCCAATGGTTAAACACTTCCAGCCATTTAGATGATTAAAAACCTGAAACGTTCTGAATACAAAAGTGTGCTCACCACTGTCCCAGCCCTGGGGTCGTAGAACCGCTCCAGCAGCTGGACCACTGTGCTCTTCCCGCAGCCGCTGCTGCCCACCAGGGCCAGCGTCTGGCCCTTCTTCACCTCCAGGCTCAGCCCCTGAAGCACTGGGATGTCGGGTCGGGTGGGATAGTTGAACATGACGTCTCTAAATTGCACATTTCCTTCCAATGTACTCTAAAATGAGAACAGTAACACACAGTTTGATTGGCACAATCTTGAAAACACAGGCTACCATGGGAACTCCTAGTTTCAGGTGTTGGAAGGGAGCTCTTGTCATAGTCAAGCTTCATTTTGATTCTGGAACTAAATCTAAAGAGGTAACGGTTTTACAGCATGAATTATCAATACAGCACCGATATACTCTCTCAGACTGGAATAGCTACATACAAAAAAGCCTATGAACTGGATTTCTATAGTATTATCTCTCTGTACTTTTGTATTATAAAAGCAATTACTATTAATACAAAGTATTAACATTTATTCAAATCAGCCCATCTAGGTCTTAGCAAAAACATGAAATTTTTAAAATTAAAGCCAATTTTACTATATTTCCCCTTTGCGTCTTTTCATTGAGAAGTTAGGGCTGGATCATCCACCGAGAAGACAGACTCACCGGCTTCAGGCCTTCCGTGCTATAGCTGTCAATCTCAGGAACTTTCTCAATGATCATGATGATATGCGATGCCGACACTTTGGCTTTGGCGTAGTCAGGAGCGAATGAACTGACCTGTCCAACTGCCATGGCACCGAAGACAATAGCTGAGAATACTCTGGAAAAGAAAAGACAGGCATGTGCAGACAGTGATAGCCACAGTGTGGTCAACGTGGCACTCCGTAACTAGGGAGCCATTGCAGTTTTAAAGGTGAAAGATAAAAAGCCCTTTCATTCCCTTACATGCTGTCATCGGCAGGACAGCCCCCTTCACCTCCCCTGTTAACCCTCAACTTTTTACGTGACCTTTGCTCCTTCCTTCTGAGAGTTACGAATTTGTTTATCCCTTTCTGAACCTGGGGTGGCCTTGTGCGCGGTTTCCCAGACAGGATGTGGTGGAAATCCCTGCTGCCAGCTCCAGTCCTATGACTCAGCATGTTTTCTTCCTCTATTTTTCTCTCCTTCACTGGCTCTGGCTACTGAGCTCACTGCAGACAGCATCCATCACAATAGGATCTACTACGCCCTGCTCAGCTAAGGAGAACTGACCCAGAGACTCCAAGCAGAATAAATGTTTATAGTTCCATGTCACTGAAGTTTAGTTTCTGGTTATTGCACACTGTAACTGTGGCAATGCATACTGTTGCCACTATCCATTCCTAGATATCACGTGAGCCAAGCAATAAAGACAACGTTATTTCTAAATACACGGCTATGATGCCACTTTCACGAAACCACTGTATTCTTGACCTATGATGTGGGACTCATGCCAGCAACTTCAAAAATCTTGGAATAAACAATAATCAAAAGCATGATCAAATTAATGTCCCAGTTCCGGGAGTGTCTGGCTTTGGTCTTTGGTCATAATCACACAAACCCCCAGGATGCATGTATGTTAGGTGAACAATTTAAATCTTGACTTAACTACAGTGTATGACTAACTCAATGCTTAAAGCAGGGCAGAAACGGTGTGTTAATACACTATAATACCAGGCTTATCTGTTTTGGGTTACAATGCAAACTCTTAACAGCACTAACCATGTTGAACTATTAGGGAGAAGACTCTGGCCTGGCCTGCCGCCACTTGGAAGCTCAGGAAGTTCATCTACCATTTTGACAACCAAGTGACATCAACCAGGATAGAAGAGTGTCTGATGAAATGCGGGGTGTCCGCAGTGTCACACGGACTCTCAGGGGCAAAATGCCACTTTCTTCACCACCAGATGTTCTCCCTGGCACTTCACCATACAATTTCTCAATCCCAGATTCACTTTCAGGGTTAAATTATAATTATGAGCATAATACTTACAACAGAACATTATCAAAAGTCATCAGTTCATGAGCAACCAAGTAGGCACCAAACCGGAAACATGCAGCATAGGAAAAATACATCATGGCCTGGGTGAAGGAGAACGTGATCCCAAAGATGTGAGCTTTCTTCAAAGAGTTTCTGGAAAGAAGAGAACCCAAATTCACCCCACTTCATTTCTCAGTCATTCAAGTACCTTCCTGTGGGCTGGCGGAGGGACACACAAGAGGGACAGATTCAATGGATTCCATTCCTAAAGAATTCACACAAGAGGGACAGATACAATGGATTCCATTCCTAAAGAATTCACACAAGAGGGACAGATACAATGGATTCCATTCCTAAAGAATTCGGCTTGAGCCCTTTGACTGAACTGGTTTTGTCTCTGAGATGCAGAGGTGACTCCATCTTAGTGCAGGACTATTACATCTTAGTGGGTTTATAACCAGACCTGTAACCCTGAGAAGAGCCCGTTTTACATTAACAAATGAATGGTCCTTCCCTACCCCCTGCCCCCCCCCCACTTGGGGGATCAACACCTCTACCCAACACCCTCCAGCTGTAGGTGTCAGAGCAGCAGGCCTGTCCTTGCCTGTGGGGATCTAGATGAGGTGCACAGCAACAAAACAGCCAGGAAGTTTAGGGGAAGCAAAAGGCACTGAAGTGCCTGGGGCCAGGGAGGCTTTATAAAGCATTTACATTCCAGGAATGTCTGAATGAGGATCTTGGGTGTGAGGTGAGGACAGGAACAGGGTGGGGATGGGCAGCCCTTTGACCTTCCTAGCCTACTAAAACCACCAATTTTCTTCTTGTCTTTGCCTCTTACTGGATTTTTTTTAATTTAATTTTTTTAAAGAAAACAAACTATTGTTTTTCATTATACATACCAATCCCAGTTCCTTTCACCTACCACCACCACCACCACCACCACCACCACCACCACCACCACCACCACCACCACCCCATCCCTATCCACTCCTCAGAGAGGGTAAGGCACATTGCTTTGGGGAAGGTCCAAGACCCTCCCTACTATATCTAGGCTGAGCAAAGTACCCATTCAAGGAGAATGAATTCCCAAAAAGCCAGTACAAGCAGTAGGGATAAATCCTGGTGCCACTGCTAGTGGCCCTTCAGTTTGCCCAAGTCATACAACTGTCATCCACATTCAGAGGGTCTAGTTTGATCCTATGCTAGTTCCTTCCTTGTCCGGCTGGGGTTGGTGAGCTCCCATTAGCTCAGATAAACTGTTTCAGTGGGTCCCCATCATGGTCTTGACCTCTTTGCTCATATTCTCTTTCCTCAAAAAAAGAGGGCCTGCCATGATCATGACAAAGGTGCCTGGAAACCTTCAGAAAGGTCTAGTTTTTGCTTTGTCCTAGAGGAGGAGCTGAGACTCCGAGGCTGGGCTCACTAGTGTCCTGGTCACCTTTCTTTCAGAGCTGTCATAGGTACTGCTGGGGTACAGGGAGAAGAGAAGGTCTCCCCAGGAAAGGAAGGAGCAGAAAGTATCCTGGAGAGGTCCCCTCAGTGTCCCACACCTCCATAGAGAACCCTCCCCCCGAATACGGCAAACAGCAGGGTCATCATCCCGACTGGACACCAGAGGCGTTACCTGTGGTCCTCTTCTCTGACCTCCCCAGTGTCACCAGCCCTCACTGCTCTACCTCACAGATGCCCCTGCTAAGCTCAGGTCTCTTCATCTCTCTTGATAGTCTCAGGCCTTCCTTCTAGTGCTTTCTTCTGTTCACTCTACCTTCTGGCAAAAGCGATCCTGAAAACGGAAGTCCTCACTAGAAAACCCCCCAGAGCCCTGGCCCACTCTTCAGGGCTTCTTACTTGTATGGTATCTGCAAGCTCTGAGCATACATATCTTCAAACTTCTGCTCCCGAGTCAAAGAGACGACAGTGCGGAAGTTCTCTATGGCTTCAGTAGCGATCTGTAAAAGTTCACCCATTACCAGGCACAAAGTCAAATACAGGAAATAAATTCTACAACTAATAGCATTAACCTATTACATATGTCCCATTTATCGATATATGTACCATTTATCGATAGCCATCTTCTGTATGAAAAAGAATGATGACTTATGAAACTGAATTTTACATCCTTAAGAGAGACCTAGTTATTTAGTCTGGCCCTTCATACAAAAAGAGAAGCTGGGGCACCAAAGCAAGAAGAATTTGTCTGAAGACACATGGCAGCTTTCAAATGAGTCTGTCTTCTGTGAATGTGATATTTAAAAAACAATTTATTGTTACTTTTTTGAAAATATGATATTTATACATGACTTTTTCTCTGTGAAACTGTTACTCATGACAACTCCATAAAGCTTAAAAGATGTTCAGAGAGTGATGAAAATAATAATTACACATTAATATATTTTTCAAAGTAGCTTATACACGCTTTTCCTAAACATATATATCTTTAACAAAATGAGACTGAATTCTCCATTTTGCCTAACCAATTTCAACAGTATTTTTCAAGCTCTTTCAATGTACGTTAATAATGAGTTGGGGTTTTGGTTTTTTTGTTTTTTTGAGACAGGATTTCTCTGTGTAATAGCACTGACTGCCCTGGAACTTGCTGGCCTCAAGCTCACAGAACTCTTCCTAACTCTGCCTCAAAGTGCTGGGATTAAAGGTGTGAGCACCGGGCCAGGCGGTGGTGGTGCACACCTGTAATCCCAACACTCGGGAGGCAGAGGCAGGCGGATCTCTGTGAGTTCGAGGCCAACCTGGTCTACAAAGGGAGTTCCAGGACAGGCTCCAAAGCTACAGAAAAACCCTGTCTCGAAAAACAAAAAACAAACAAACAAACAAAAAAAGGTGTGAGCACCACAGCTGGCTTAATAATGAGTGTTTAATGGTTACTTAACCTTGTCGGCAGTTAGGCATTACTAACAATGGCTTCCGTTCTTTTATTAAAAATAGCATTGTAATAAATATATCCTTATATATATAAACATAGTGATAAGAGGTCAAAAGCAATAAATTGCCTTTTAATATGTATCAGAATGTTTTTTTTCTTTTGGTTTTTGGTTTTTGGAGACAGGGTTTCTCTGTATACCAGCTTTAGCTATCCTGGAACTAGCTTTTGTAGACCAGGCTAGCCTCGAACTCACAGAGATCCGCCTGCCTCTGCCTCCTGATTGCTGAGATCAAAGGCGTGCTAAATATCATCTTTTGATGAGCATGATATATAATTTTTTTCAAGAGTGTGTCTAATATTTAGTTGTGTTTTAATTGCATTTACTGCCCCAAGGCTATTTAGTTAGGAAAATACAGCTGTCACCGTTGTTTAAATTCTCTGTGAAGAGAAATGGAGACTCATCAAGAGCATCTGGCCATGGGGAGGAATTTTGCCTGCAGCACCAGTAAACCTCACATCACCATTGCCTCTCATTTGCTTCTCTGAAAAGGGGGTTATGGACCAGAAGGTCTCTAAAGCTCTTCTAAATTAGTATGTCTCAGAAATGCAAGTCTGGTTCGGATTCTGTGCCTCTGTCTGGTGGTTTCACTCATCTGAACGGATCCTAGAAAAGACATATTCTAGTAACCTAGCAATTTGCTACATAAAAGCCATCTATGGGGATTCTCATTTACACCTCACTGAATCTTACACAAATTATCAATAATAACAGCAAATATTTCATAATAAATTAAGTCAGTTTTGAAGACCAGAACAAAAAACTACTAGAAAAAAAATGAATAAATTTCTTAAAACACTTACTTGAAAAATTAAAATATTTTTCTCTGATCTTGACCCACCAAGAAGGTAATTAGGAAGAAAATTATTTTATAGGCTTTGCTCATTTCAAACATAATACATACTGACTTTAGAAAATCCCGGAAGTACTGGTGGTAAGATGTTGGAAGAAATTATGAACTTCAATGAAACTCCCCAAAGACAATCTTCATTTATACATATTAGAAACATTTTGAATTATAATGGTTCCAAGAAAGAGAAGAGGTTTTCTGAATCAGTAATAATATTATAAAACATTATAGCTAGGCTGGGGAGATGGCTCAGTGGGTAAGGATGCTTGCTTTACAGTCTTCGGGACCTGAGTTTGAATTGCCACCACACACATAAAAAACACAACAAGGTCATGCATGCCTGTACCCTCAGTGCTGGGGCACAGAGTTTGCAGTGTGAAGACAGTAGTCCGGATGCACAGTGAGACAACCAGGAAACGCCTGAAGAAGCAGCCACGTCCTGTCCTCACAACTTCAATAGAGACCCCATCATCACTAGCAAGAAGGAACTTAAAGTTCAAAGAAGAGTAAACAGCAGTATCCTTTGAAGGGGTGGTTTACTGAGTTGTTCTGAAGACAGGAAAATGCGTGTCTCAGAAACAAACTTGTGCTTCTCTTTCTCCCCCAAATAGACTGAGGTTAAATTTGAATTCCATATTAAAATGATAAATGTGTATATTACACAAAAGTGCTCAGTATCCCATGTAAATGAATTAGAACAATATCAAAGCCTAGTCATAGGCACAGCGGAGCTTATCTGCATGTTCTGACATCGCACCACAAAGACAGGCTATGAGCGGGGTCTCCCATTACCCTGATCTGCTCCGGGATCCCACACACGTGCACTGCCAAGCGCATGGCATGGATTCCTCAGTCAGGGCCAGTATTGAGTCAGACCACAGACAGACCCCAAGATTAGCTAGTTCCCCATGACAGACTGATGGGACCTCAACAGAGGGTGAACTCCATAGACCCTGGCTGGAAAAGACTAAAGCTATTCTGAGCATTTCCATGAAAGAACCGATGAAAATAGAGCAACAGGTCTCAACCTGCAGAGAAACCAAGTGTCTTTAGTGTCTCTGGGACCTTCCTCGCCTTTCCCATCAGTGAGGTGCCCGCACAGGCACCTGGTCTGGAAACCACAGCCCTCTCACCTGCCTGAACTCCTGCTCTGTTTCTTGGTACCTGGAATGCCAGGGGTCAATCCTGTTCTGACCTCTCGTCTCTGCAGAAGGCATAGGCCATCGCACTATGCTCCACCATAACAGAACTTGGATTTCTAGCTAATAGGTGCACCAATGTCTGAGTTTGAATCCTGGTTCCAGGAGTGACTGGCTCTAAGGCAGCGTGTGCTGTGTGTGTGTCCCTCAGCCTCACCTGAAAAATGAGGTAATAACAGAATATATCTGACAGAGTCCATATAAGGAGTAAAACATTTTTCAGGGAACCAAGTGAATGACACACAAATCTTTGTTGAGCTATGATAAAATAAAATAGCTGGGTGTGCAGAACAACAGGATGAGGGGGAAGAACACAGACGTGAGACAAAGGGAGGACGCACGGTAAAGAAGAAAGCGAGGGTGGCAAAGGGTCGGGGCTGTTTGCGGAGAAAGCAGCTCTGGGGCCAGAGCAGGGATATAACATGGCATGAGGTTCCAGAGGAATTCTGAACTAACTATATTAAATAATCTAAAACGGAACAAATACACTTGGGACTTTTCCACTTTGAATCTCCCCAGTCATTCAGAATACAAGGATAGTTTTAAGTCTGGTTGAAAGGAAGACAGAAGAACAGAGGGGAATGTGTGCTTACTAATTTATGTCAACTTGACACAAGCTGGAGTGATCAGAGAGGCAGCCTCAGTAAAGGAAAAGCGTCCATGTGACTGGACTGTAGGCAGGCTTGTGAGGCATCTTCTTAATTACTGATTGACAGGGGAAGCCCAGCCCATGGTGGATGGTGCCATCCCTGGGATGATGTGTCCTGGGTTCTATAAGGAAGAAGGCTGAACCATTCATAAAGAAGTAAGCCAGTAAGCAGCACCCCTCCATGGCTTCTGCATCAGCTCCTACCTCCAGGGTCCTCCTTTGTTTGAGTTCCTGCTCTCAATGCTTTTCATAACGAACTGTGAGTAAAATAAATCCTTTCTTACCCAAACCGCTTTGGTCATGCGTCTTTCATCGCAGCAATAGAAACACTAGCTAAGAGAGAGAGAGGAAAGAGGTGGGGAAAAATGATCTAAAGAAGAAAAGGAGTGGGGGCTGGAGAGATGGCTCAGAGGTTAAGAGCATTGTCTGCTCTTCCAAAGGTCCTGAGTTCAATTCCCGGCAACCACATGGTGGCTCACAACC
>NC_022025.1:249179-253516 GCF_000317375.1 Microtus ochrogaster
ACCATCTGTAATGGGGTCTGGTGCCCTCTTCTGGCCTGCAGGCATACGCACAGACAGAATATTGTATACATAATAAATAAATAAATAAATAAATAAATAAATAAATAAATAAATATTTAAAAAAGAAAAGGAGTGAGTGATGAGAAGGGAGGAATATGAAGACAAGACACTGGCCACTAGCTTCAAACAAACAAATCCCTGAAAATCAGGTGTCAGAATTTTAAACTTAAGATATGTTTCTAACTGTTCTTCAAATTCTAATCTTGAGATAAGTATAATAAATGTTGTCCAAATGGTAGCTATTAAAATACTGTCATAGACTGAGGAGATGGCTCTGTTGGTAAAGAACTTGCCTGGCAAACACAAAGACCTGAGTGTGACATCTAGAACTTGGGTTAAAAACATCTCAGCTATGCATGGTGGCATATGCTTGTAATCCTGGTGCAGGAGGCATAGAGGTGTTCGGAGAGACCCTATCTCCAACAGCGAGAGACCATATCTCAAAATGCAAAGTGGTCCATACCTGGGAAATAATGCCCAGGGTGTCTCTGATCTCCACACAACATGCACATACATGTTCACCCACAGGAACCCCCCCCACACACACACACATTGTTAGAGCATACTAACAGAGCATACTAACAGAGAGTAACAACACATCACTGGAAAGAATATTATTTCTACTTAGGTAACCAATCATACTTAGTTTAACTGACCTTCCCAGAACCTTCTAGTTCCTTCTTATCTTTCAGTGCTTGTCCGGACAACATTTTCATCTCCACCACTCCTGCTATGGCAATGATGGGTACAATTGCTAAAAGCAGAAGAGTCAACTGCCAGCCGTAGATCAGGGATATAATAATTCCTGTGCCAAGATTTGCTATATTCTGGGTAATGATAGCGAGTCTGGATCCTGTAGCCTGAAAAAGAAGAGAAAATTAGGGACACGTTTTATATTCTAAAATATGTTCTAGTACATTTTTAAGGATAGTAACTCATCTTCATGAAAATCTTCTCACCTATGAAATAAAAGGAAAGATGATGTGCTTGTAGGAAGGTTTTGGTTTCCAGAATGAAGATTTCCATGATTTAAGAATACTGAATGTAGAGGCATAATTCAAAATGCAAGTACATATTTCTATCTATTTTAATCTTTCAGTACCAAGAAAATGTTTCTGTACCAAAGCATGATGACTAAACCAAACCCAGCAATCAGAATGTTAAGAATCTGGCAATTCTATTAAACTGGTACTGGTGGTAGGTATAGCTTACGTATAAAACTGCTTGCAATTTAAGGAAGGTATTTGTCAATAAAGGTGTTCAAATATATTTGGGCCTATTTTTTTCCTTTTGTTTTTGTTTTGTTTTGTTTTTTTCGTGACAGGGTTTCTCTGTGCAGCCCTGGCTGTCCTGGAAGTCAATCTGTAGACCAGGCTGGTCTATGTACTCAGAGATCCATCTGACTCTTATTTGGGCCTGTTTGGAACACTGATTTTCTTGGAGGGAAAATGAACATTTGAAAGTTAGAAACCATGGTGTAGAGGAAGCAGAACCTTTGGTAGAATGCAGGGAGGGTCATGATGCCTGGCTTTCACAACTATGTAGCAGTTTCCAACTCTAAACCAGCAGTTAATCTAGTCAGGTAAGCACAAGTGCAAGTGGTGAAGTCTGTATCTTCCTTAAAGGAGGCTGCCTTTGGTCCTATAGTCTCCCTCCAACCCGTACCAAGTTACCTTTTGATAATATGACCTAATGTGTAGATTCTACAAGAGCAAAACAGTTGTCTGTTTAAGGAAGTTCTAAATTCATTCAGTGTCCAGTTTGTTTTCTTAAGTTTATACGCCTGTATCTATAACATGGGTTTGTCAGTTGTTTGCTTTAAGTGAAAAGAGCTGCACAGAACAGTAATTCTTAAGATTTGTGCTGCAGTTCCACAGTTATGTGTGCTTTCAAATATCATATTCAATTTCAAATGAGACCTGCAATTAGGTCCCATCTATTAGACAGAGGAATCCGTATAGTTCTGCTTTTCAGGAAGGCTGAAACAGAAGGGGGACAGGGCTCAAGCCAGATTCACACAGTGGAGACCAACACCATGTTACAGACTTTTGCATGAAAACTGTAGCTAGAGGAGAACCTGTCACTTCATCCAACAACCAAAACCTCACTGTTCAACAGTTTATATTTTCATCTACTGGGCCTGAGTTAACAGCACATTTTCAGGTCTATAATTTTCTCAAGTTTCTTTCTGCCCATGCTAGTTTTAAAGTGCTTTACATTTTCTTTGATGGATTTTCAAAAATTTTTTTTGTTTCCTACTGAACTGTAATGTCCCCTAAGCTTAAGATAACAACTACACTATCCCTTTTCCTTCCAACATCAATTCAAACATTAACTGAGCACGGAAAACAGAGATCCTGGTAGGAATGCCAAGAATTTTTCCTTCTCTAAGTAAGTATTCTCTAGTATTCATCTATATACTATATGGTATATAATCATCTATACACTCTATGGTATATCATCTATACCCTATACAGTATATGATCTACACACTATATGGTATATGATCTATATACTATATGGTATATAATCACCTTATACTACATGCTATATGATCTATTCACTGGCATATGATCTATACAATATATGATATATAATCTATACACTATATGGCACATAATCTTTACACTGTATGGTATGCAATCTATATACTATATGGTGTATAATCTATGTACTACATGGTATATAACCCCCATATTATATGGTATATATAATCTATATACTATATGGCATATAATCTTTACACTATATGGTATATAATCTATAAACTATATGGTGTATAATTTTTGAATTTTAACATATTTACTGTAAAGAATTTGATACATTTGTGGGATAGAACTTGTGGGGGGTTGAATGAGAATTGTCCCCCAAAGGCTCAGGCATTTTAACACTTGGTCCCCAGCTGGTGGTACTTGAAGGGTTTTTAAAGCAGATAAATCTCTCTGCCAGACACAATAATCCAAATCAGACTAAATCAAACCAAATTAGAAAAACTTCATCTTTAATGGATGCTAGCCCTTCCAAGTGGCCTTCCAGTCCCCAGAGAGATGGGAAGAAAGACAGAAACCATGGGGAGGAAAAAGGAAGACTGGAAAAACCACAGAGAGGGGAAAGGAAGACCAGAAGGCCACGTGTTTGTTCTCTGGGGGACAGTTTAAATGGCCTGTGGGAGTGGTCTTCACCCTTTCTGCGGAGGGGTCACTGTTGGGCTTTCTCAGAGGTGGAGTCTGGACTGAGGCAACTCCCAGAGGAGGAGGCTGCAATGGAACTTTTTACCAAATATTTCAGACTCCTTGGATATAGAGGTGCCCAGGGGCTGGGGTGAAGCTGGACCCAAACATTCCAGACTTTTTGGGTATAAGTATGTTAGGGGCTGAGGTGATGCTTCCAACCAAACGGTACTGTTGGGAGAGCATTATGGGAGGGAGGCACAGCCTTCCTGGATGAAGTTTATCACTGGAGGGGGGCTGCGAGAGTTTAAATCCTCCTACCAGTTCTAGGTCACTGTCTCTGCTTGTGTCTGCAGTTAAAGATGTGATCTCCCAGGTCCTGTTCCTGCTGCCATGCCTACCACTTGCTGCCACCCTTCTCTGCCATGATTTACTCTTATCCCTCTGGAACTTTAAATCCAAATACACTCCTCCTTCTATAAGTTGGTTTTAGCAATGGTGTTTTACCACAGCAATAGAAAAGTAATTAATACAAATATCTAGTAGCAGTATCTTAAAAATGGTTACCAGGAAGCCAGTTTCATGCTAAGCCTAAAACAGCATCAAGAGGACCACCCACAGAAAGGAAGTACGCACCCCTTTAACTTGAGCAGCGTCATTGGCGAGCCTGGTGGTCAGCGCTCCAGTGGTGTTTTTAGGGTTATCAAACCAGCTCACATCCTGCAACACAAAGAGATTTGTAATCTTAAAGTCCTACTTATGAGACTTTAGCTCTAGGAGGAAGGTGACAGGGACACTTTTGTTTAGCATTCATACCCTCTTCATTTGGCATTCAGGATGTAACAGTAAATAGACAAGAAAGGGATTTAAAAAACAACCAAAAATAGGTTATTCCAACTGCCCAAAGTATGTCTTAGTCTCAACGTTGTTTAAAGCCTGACTCTAAGTGTTGAACAATGAACACTAACGGCAAAGTTGCTGGTGTCTTCAAGACTTCCTTCTGGAGCTGGAGGGCACACAGAAATAAGCGTACACCATCTCAGCCAGTAATGAACAAGGTGGAGAAAATTCAAGACTTCCTTCTGGAGCTGGAAGGCACACAGAAAT